>NC_056737.1:1499871624-1500101624 GCF_019279795.1 Protopterus annectens | reverse complement strand
TGTGTGTGTGTGTGTGTGTGTGTGTGTGTGTGTGTGTGTGTGCAGGTTCCTACAAAACAAATATGATTACCGCATTGACTTACAAAGATGTAGGGTTTTGGGCTGTTTTGGGCATAGCAGGTGACACAGGACAACAAGTTCCTATCCTCCACAAGGCCTGCTGATGTCATCTAGCATAAGAGTACCTAAAGAGATGTTTATGCCAGACTTGAGCTGTGGCACATGTGTTACATACTGTGATCTGTATTGTGTAAGACTACCATATTTCCACGAAAATAAGAGCGTGTCTTATACTCTTTCCCCTGCCGAAATACGCATTAGGGCTTATTATCAGGGGATGCCTTATTTACCTCCCCGTACAACAATATACATTTATTCATTTATTCATGTACAAAAATTGACATTTATTCATGTACTCAAATCAACATTTATTCATGTACACAAATTGACATTTATTTGGTACTTTTCTGTTATTGGACAACAGTTCTAAGTAACACATTAACAGTTGTGTGAGAATTCTACATAAACAGTGCAACAAACATTAAAACTTCAGAATATCTACACCTTGGCTTTCCCAGTGCAATATTTCATGCTTAACATAAAGTGCAGAAAAATCTCAATACATGTGTATTGAAGGAGGGGAATAAAACTGAAAGCAGAAGCAATCCATTCTGTTGCCCCGATAATGAAAAAGTAATTCAAATACAGTCATGTCATCTTCTTCTGGAACATTGACATAAGTCTCCAACCCCTGAACTCTGGCCTGAATTTCTTGTGACTCCATTTCCTGTAGAACCATTGGCCCCAATCTGTCATGCCTAGCAATAGAGCTCTCCTTAAATGAGCACCACTTGTCCAAGTAGCCTGCTCATAGTGCATTGGCAACACAGCTGTCAGTGATTTTATCCCATGAATTTTTCACCCAAGTCACAACCTCTTGGAGACTAGGCTTCACAAAGTTTCCATGTTGATTTCTCTCCATTCTATTTTCAATATAGTCATTGGGTTCCATGCGCAAATGGTCCTTGAATGGCTTGTTTATTTCAATATCAAGAGTCTGGAAATAGGCAGTCATACCTGCAGGAATCATTATTTGATCTATTCTTCTCTGTGGAAGGAATTTCTTCATGTCTTTATCACAGTGAGTGCTGGCTGAATCCTAGACGAGCAAAAATCTTTCACCACCTCGCAAAACAAGTGGCAGCATTACATCGACCCACTTCCTTATAACTGCTTGTGTGTACTAGGCTTTTTAGGTTTCAAGAATGTAAATACCTGAAAGATGTTCAATCTTATCTTTCTTGCCCTTTCTAATGATTAGAGGTGGGGTTTTCTTTCCATCTAGATGAATTGCCAAAATACAGGTAACATGTGCACTCTCGTAACCAGTGGAGGGAATGTAGATTGACGAGTCACCCCTCTGATCAATTTTTGTTTGAGATCCTTGGCCCATAAACACTGCAGTTTCATCCATAGCAATCATGTTGGAGAGTTGGTATTTAGAAAAGTCGATGCCATCAACAAAGGACTTGAATGCAAGTGCATGTTTAATAACTTCAGTATCTTCCAGCTTGAACAGTGTTGTTGATCTTCTTAGAGACAGTTCAGAGTGTTGTTCAAAGTGTTGTTGATCTTCTTAGAGACAGTGCATATAGTATTGTATTTAATTTATTTATTTGTGTTTTCACTTAATATTAACTCAACTGAAGTTGTGGCTATCTCTCTACAGAGTACTTTTTAGAATTTCTGTGTAGCCATTGATAGCAGTGGGAAGGTGGTTTCAGCTCATCACTAACATCCTGTCTTGCCTTATATAAGTGTTACATTTTGAGTTATCTCTGCTTAATATCAGAGCTTTGGCCAGTGAATTTAAGTACACTTTTATCTGCTCTTTTGCATATAGTATTGTATTTAATTATTTATTTGTGATTTTCACTGAATATTAACTCAACTGAAGTTGTGACTGTCTCTCTACAGTTAGTTCTCCACCCACCCTCCCTGTTCTTGTTTTGGTATTAATGTTGGTGGCTTTGAAAATGCCCACCCCTCTTGTAGATTTGTATTTGGATACTCCTTCTGGGCCCATCTCATTTGCTCACTCAACTAAGTGCAGTGAGAGCATATTGTGATTTCTGGCACTCCTACTGTGTACAAAGAGAGCATTTGGGAAGGACAACCCCTGTAGCCTCTTAATCCTGTTCTGTTCCTTCCCTCAAAAAAAAAAAAAAAAATATATATATATATATATATATATATATATATATATATATTATTCATCTGCTCTTACTGTAACTGTCTTAGTTGCTCTTCTGTGTGCTGTTATCTGTTCAGTCGCTCTTACTCTGCACTTATTACTGCTTGCTAGTAGCCTTCTAATTTACTGCCTTCTGCACTTGTTTTTTAGTCATTTGTTAATTAAATTGCATTTATTTGAACTATATTTGCCATAGTGTTGCTACACGCTCGGGTGTGCTGGCCTGCACTACAATCTGAATTGTATTTACTGCTGTTTTAGCTGCTTTTCTGTAACAAAAAAAATTCTAAGCATGTTTCCTGCATTTCCTGTAACTAGTCAAGTCCAGATACAGACTTGATGTATCCAGGACTGTTGGTAAGCTTCTGTGCCCTCCAAGCCTTTCTGTGTTGGAGGGAAGCCTTCTAGCTTATCAGTGGGAGTGGTAAGCACTAAGTAGCCTATCTACCATGGGAAGAGTGGGTTTTTCCCCTGAAATTGTAGTTCATTGGCTGTTTGGGCAGTTTTTCCATCTCTTTCTACTTTCTGGTTAAAAGCCTGTTTTGCGTTTGGTCCCCACCTTTCCTATAACTAGTGTAATCCAGGTACAGATTTGCTGTATCCAGGACTGTTGGTAAGCTTCTGAGCCCTCCAAGCCCTTCTGTGTTGGAGAGAAGCCTTCTAGCTTATCAGTGGGAGTGGTAAGCACTAGGTAACCTATCTACCACAGGAGGAGTGGTTTCTGGCCCAGAAATTATAGTTTATTCGCCGTTTGGGAAGCTTTTCCATCTCTTTCAACCTTCTAATTTAAAAGTCTGTGTTTGCGCTTGTTTCCTGCCTTTCCTGTTACTAGTCTAGTCCAGGTACAGATTTGCTGTATCCAGGACTCTTTGTAAGCTTCTGAGCCCCCAAGCCTTTCCGTGTTTGAGGGAAGCCTTCTAGCTTATCAGTGGGAGTGGTAAGCATCAGGTAGCCTATCTACCACAAGAGGAGTGGTCCCTGGCCCAGAAATTGTAGTTATTGGCTGTTTGAGCAGTTTTTTTTTCATCTCTTTCAACTTTCTGGTTTGAAAACCGCACTTGTACCTGTTTCCCACGTTTCCTATTACTAGCCTAGTCCGGTTACAGAGTTGCTGTATCCAGGATTGTTAGAAAGCTTCTGATTCCCCAAGCCTTTCTGTGTTGGAGGAAAGTCTTCTAGCTTATCAGTGGGAGTGGTAAGTACTAGGTAGCCTATCCTTTATGGGAAGAGTGAGTTTTGGCCCAGAAATTGTAGTTTATTTGGCCGTTTGGGGAGTTTTCCATCTCTTTCAACTTGCTGGTTTAAAAGCCTATGTTGTACTTGTTCCTCCGCTTTCCTGTAACTGTTCTAGTCCAGGTACAGATTTGCTGTATTCCAGGACTCTTTGTAAGCTTCTGAGCCCCCTAAGCCTTTCTGTGTTGGAGGGAAGCCTTCTAGCTTATCTGTGGGAGTAGTAAGCATTAGGTAGCCTATCTACCACAAGAGGAGTGGTTCCTGGCCAAGAAATTGTAGCTATTGGCCGTTTGGGCAGTTTTTTTCCATCTCTTTCAATGTTCTGGTTTAAAAGCCGCACTTGCGCTTGTTTCCCACCTTTCCTGTAACTAGCCTAGTCCAGATACAGAGTTGCTGTATCCAGGACTCTTGGTAAACTTCTGAGCCCCGCAAGCCTTTCTGTGTTGGAGGAAAGCCTTCTAGCTTATCAGTGGGAGTGGTAAGTACTAGGTAGCCTATCTACCATGAGAGGAGAGGTTCTTGGCCCAGAAATTGTAGTTTATTGACCATTTGGACAGTTTGTCCGTCTCTTTCAACTTTCTGGTTTAAAAGACCACATCTGCACTTGTTTCCCATCTTTCCTGTAACTAACCTACTGGTAGCACTAGAAAGCCTTAAACTGATACAAGCCTTCTAGCTTAGGAGAGAGACTTTGGAGTGATTAAGTATCAGTTTTCTGTACTTTCTTGCTGCACTTAACTGTTTTCCACCTAAATGCAGATTTCCCAGCATTTATTGTGATTTAAAAGCTTGTTTTTTTCACATATTGTACTTATTTGACTGCCTGCACTTTTAAAAAGTTGTTTTTTGTTTAAATAATTTGTTTAACTATTGTAGGCTACACACTAAAGTGCAATAGCCTTTTCTGATCGTTTGTAGTTGTTTAGAGCTGTTTTGAGTGTATTTTTTACTGTTTTTGCCTTAACTTTTCAAAAAAAAAAAAACAAAACAAAAAATCCTTGTTTCCCACCTTTCTAAACTAGTATAGCCCAGTTTTCAGGCTAGTGCTGAATTTAGGGCTGTGATACTAGTTTCTGAGTTGCCCATACCTTACTTGGATAGAAGGAAGTTTCTCTGTTCACCTGTGAGAGAGGGGAGCTTTGAGCAACCTATCTGTCCCTGGAGGAGTGGTTCCAGCCCAGAAGTTAGTAGTTTATTGGCCATTTTGGGCTAATTTCTATCTCTTTCATTTCCCTACTGTAAAAACTGTGTTTGCACGGATTTGCGCACCGGGCAGTGCTGGTTAACTATGGTTAAATTATTCCTGGTGCCACTGTCCTCTTCAGTTTTTTCCTTGAAACTAGTCTAACTCTCAACCTAAGCACTCAAAAAGCATCTTACAGCCTAGCACTTGCTCAGACCTAATAGCAAGCACTAATATACCCTGACGCTGATTGCCCAGCAGGGCAAGACTCTTTATTCACCCCTCACCAACCAAGCGACTAAGCAGCTCACCCTACTATTCAGGCATGACCAAAGGGCAACTTCAAGTGCACTCTCCAGTCCAGCTGGTGAATCTGGGTATCATGAGGCAATGTTACAACTGCCTCATGTACACAGACAACCCTCTCCTCCTACCACAAAACACTAACATATACGAGAGATGCAATTATACAGCCAAACTGGAAGCTAAGCTGTCTCCACCCAAGACTAGAACAGACAGTCAAGAGGAGAAGGTTAACACTTGCACCACAACTCCAGCTGCACACAGACCTACTAAAACAGCACTGGCAAAAAATTACACATAAATACACAAAATCATACTGGAAGGCTCTAAATAAAAAACTGCAAAAGCATCAGAGACCTCCAAAGCAGACACCCAAACAACCTGCACTTCCCGTTACAAACCAGACAACACACAAAACAAAAAATCAGTGTGCCGCACAATCACAGCCCTTAAGGTGAAATAACATACCTAACACACTAGTAATAGGTGACTCTATAGTCAGGCACACTGATGTACAAACTCATTAGGCTGGATAAGCAGGAAGGTTACTGTTAGCTGCCTGTCAGGAGCCAGAATCCGCCACATAACACAAGCACTCAGGTCACTCCAGAACAAGTACAAATATGACTCTATCATTGTTCATGTTAGTGTGAATGACCTGAGACATACCTCCCTGGACTACATGAAAAGAGACATGGAAGAACTCTCTGATCATGTAGCGCAGGCTGGTATGACCCTGACCCTGAGTAGCATCCTGCCCTCACCAAGAATGATACCTCAGTATAAAGAAAAAATGATCAATTTCAACAGTTGGCTAAGCTTCTGGTGTCATTCAAAGGAGATCCAGTGTCTGTCAGCCTGGGACGACATGCTCGACAAGCCTCGTTACTTTGCAAGAGATGGCTTGCACCAGTCACCCCTAGGCTTTCAAATACTGGCCAAGGCTCTTGCTGCCCCACAGTGTCTTTTTTAGGCAAGGTGCAAAAGTCAAACCCACCTCCGTAAACAGCACAATTAACAAAAAACTGAGGGTTATGCTACTCAATGCCAGGAGTTTAAATCTCAAAATGCATACGCTCAAAGCACTCCTCAGTATGGAGAACGTCGACATCTGTGCAGTAACTGAAACCTGGTTCAAGGCTCCAGAGAGCACCCCAGCACTACTGGGCTACAACTCATACCACATGTTTTGGCCACAGAACACGGACTGAAACACAAAAGGAGGGGGTGTATCCATATTCATCAAGGATACCTACACCTCCAGGTTAGTGGCGCAGCATGATACCTCTGAGATCATTCATGTGCAACTAACATCCGGCAAATCTGCAATGCGAATTGTGGCCTGCTACTCATCTCCCTCCATGACCCAGGACCACCACTCCACCTTTCTGGAGACACTGGAAAACATGAAGGTCCTACCTAACACCTTGATATTGGGTGATTTCAATTACCCTATTATTCACTGGGAAAACTACTCGAGTACAAATTCCCAGGCCCAGCGCTTCCTGGAATTCATCAACTCAAATGCCCTGGATCAGCTGGTAAACTCCCCTACCAAAGGTGAAAACATATTGGACCTTGTCATCACCAACATGGGCGACAGGTGTTCCACACCAGAGGTCAACCCATCACTGGTTAGATCAGACCATAAACTAATCACTCTGGATGTCTGCATCCCACCACTACCCCCAGCTAAGGAAACCACAGTAAAAAACTTTTCTAAAGCAAACTTCACCTTACTTAAGACAGAGGTGGTAAGTTTCACAGCCCCCACTAAAGGGCAATGCTGTCCAAAATGAAGAAACCTTTACAAATGCACTCTATGAGCACCTACAAGGATGCATGGATCGTGCCATCCCTAGCAAAACCAAGACTTGCTTCTGTAAGAGAAGGAAACCAGTTTGGTGGACCCCTGCTATAAACAGGCCATACAATAGAAGGAGGAAACTAGTTCAGAAAAAAAAAGCAAATCCCAAGAAGGAAAAACATCCCTGATCAGTATCAGTAAGAAACTGAGGTCTCTCATGAAATCATCCAAGGCTAACTTCAAAAGAAAAATAGCCAAGGATTCAAAAGATAACCAAAAAGCCTTCTTTAGCTATGTTAAGAATCTAAGTGGCAACTCGCAGATATGCACTGAACTAGTGCAAAATAGCACAAAATATACTGAATCTACTGATATTGCCAACATCCTGGCAGATAGATTCAGTGCAAACTTTACCCCCCCTCTCACCTCCAAAAGTGCCCACAACAATACCAGAAAAGTGTAGTGTCCCAAAAATCACAGACACACAGGTGAAAACACAGCATCAATGGGACCAGATGGTGTCCCAGGCAGCATCTTGCACGAACAACAGAATGAACCAACCCCTCACCTAAACACGCTGTTCAACCTTAGCCTCTCCACAGGCTACATGCCCATAGAATGGTGCACAGCAACGGTTATTCCTTTCCACAAAGGAGGGGCCACAACTGACCCTGGTAACTATTGCCCCATATGCTGACAAGCCTGGTCTGCAAGGCTATGGAGCACATCATCATGGTACTCATTAACAAAGACATTGGGAACCTCCAAACACTTGAGCTGACCCAGTTCGGCTTTGTTAAGGGCAGATCATGCCTACTAAACCTGGTTGACTTCTTCGAGACAGTCACCAAGGCCATAGACGAGGGAAAGGTGGTTCACACAGCCTACCTTGACCTCACCAAGGCTTTTGACACCATTCCCCACTTGGGTATTACAGAAAAACTCACCAGCCTGAACATAAACCCCTACATCACGAGATGGGTTGCCAACTGGCTTACAGACAGAACTCACACGGTAAGAATAGCGGGCTCCAGGTCTGACTCTAAACCAGTAACAAGTGGTGTCCCACAAGGCTTGGTCCTGGGACCCCTACTGTTTGGCATATACTTCTCAGAAGTACAGGCAAACACAGCAGGACTATGGCTAACCAAGTTCACTGATGACTGCAAACTGAGAGCCATAATTGACTCTCCGGCTGACGTGAACATCCTCCAGAAGGGCCTTACTGAGACAGACACCTGGTGTCAAAGTCATGGCCTCAAGCTAAATGCCAAAAAATGCATAGTCATCCCATTTGGGAAAAACAAAACACCCACAAATTACCACTTAGGTGGCAGCCCCCTTAATACAGAAGAGGTAATAAGAGATCTGGGGACCCAGGTAGATAATAATCTCTCCTTTGACAATCATATTTCCAAAGTAGTTAGGACATCCTTCTATGTGGCCCATCTAATTACTAAAGGGTTTGCATCTAGAAATAAAGAGGTTATAGTGTCCCTCTACTCGTCACTCATTAGACCCATCATAGAGTACAATGCCCCATTTGGGATGTACCTCACAAGATACTTCCAACAGCTGGAAAGACCACAGAAGTACCTCACCCATAGGATTACTGGTCTCAAACATATGTCCTATGCAGCCCGACTGAAAAAACTCTGGCTGTACTCAGTGGCAAATCGCTTACTCAGAGGTGATCTCTGCCTAACTTACAAAGCCATGTCCAACTCATAATTGATGGACATGCTCCACCTAAAGAAATCCATGTCACTGAGAGCCACGCGCTCTAGTGAGCTAAACCTCGCCACAACAATAAATAGAACATGCTGGAGGGATAGATTCCTGTCACAGAGAGTCCCCATGCTTTGGAACAAAATTCCAAATTACATCAGGCAGAGCCCCTCATTAACACTCTTCAAGAGTAACCTTGATTAGTGGATGGGTAACAGAAATACACCCCTGGGATCACTTCATTGGCTCTGCTTGACAGAGGATCAGTTAATTAATCAATGGGGTGGCGAAAGCCGACATACTCTGGCTAGGCTTATAAATGCCCTCGGGCAGATAGCCTTGTACCTACCTATGAATCTATGAACCTATAAACCTATATCACTGAAGGAAGCCATCCAGCCAATATTGTGATGTTTTGAATTCTTCTGGGGATATTTCTAACTGTGGTGCCATTGCAAGGGAAAATGCTTGAATATCAGCCCTATGCACAACCAAAGCCTTTGCTCCCCTGTTCACAGATGATGTCTTCCAGCTCAGGAAATAATGGTTGCCGACCTGATCCACACTTGCACTTCTTAGCATTTCCCTTGTCGGCCTGTTGGCTGAAGTTATCAAACGCTGCACACCAGTTTTGAACCATTTGGAGATCTAACTTCTTCTCTTTGCAGAAAGCCATCAGATTCTTTTCCCAGGAGTCCTCCATGATTTCTTTCCTGTACTCGATGGAATAGCTCTTTTTTTTTGCACTCAACTTGTCTGGGCGGGGGGGGGTGGGGGGGTAATTGAAGACTTATGAGACTGGAGTGGCAACACAAAATGGCGACGGTTAAGAAGACACAACCACAGACATTCGTTATCAAGTGCGTGTGCTTTACGCGTATTGTCTGTACTTTGACCAATCATAATACACCTGCCAGTGTTTATGGGCCAAGAATCTCAACCATCAAGTGTGAGTGATGATTAGGGTTACAGTAAGAATCGTGGCGGACTACCAGGGAAAGAATCTTATGACTTTCTGCAAAGGAAAGAAGTTTGGTCTCCGAATGGTATGAAAATGGCGAGTAGAGGACTATAACCTCAGTCAACGGATGTCAATAATATTATTTTATAATTCAACATGTCCGTTGTGTGTTGTTAATGATCTTAACTGGGACTTATTTTTGGGGTAGGGCTTAAATCATGACCACCCTGGAAAACCATGCTAGGCCTTATGCTCTGGTTAGATTTTATTTATGAAGAAATACTGTAGGTAGGGTTTCTAATCTCATAGTAGCCAACTTCTGGTGTGGGTGCTGTGACGTGTTCTGTAAACATAAATTGGTAGTGGTACTTTTCTCGTTTTAGCCAAGTTGGTGTGAGTGGATGTTAGTTAGAGCATTTTATATCAGCTTATGGGATCATATGATCATTGAAATTTACTAGGCTAATAGTCCTACACCCCTTACAATCCTAGCCAAGATCTTACCCTTATTTACAAAATCAGCACCTATTGCCCATGTCTAAGAGGGACACAGGCAGAACCCCGATGTTGAAATTACAGTCACCCATCCAATTGTACAGATGCAGCTGGAGAGGGCCAAAGAGGTGCTCTTTTTCACATTAAGTGGGAGTCTGTTCCAAAGGTTTGTTAAACTCTGATAAACAAATCTCTCCATTCATCAAGTTTTATTAATGTCACATACCAGGTTATGGTCTTTACAGCAAGTAACCCATGTACCATTTGACTTATGGCTATGCAGCATTTCCAATAAAGCAGGGTCAGTGATTGCCTTGTATGGAAGCCAGAAATCACCTCTGAGTATTCTGTATGACACAGACTAAAGTGACAATGATTTCAGATGATCCCCATAGGACAGATGTTGAAGACTTGAATTTCCCTTGTGAGGAACCTCTGTAGTCTCTGCAATTGCTGCCAGTGCTTTGAAAGGTACATAACAAAAGGGTCATTTCACTCAATTATTGGCCTAATGAGGTAAGAGTACATGGAGGTTATAACTACTTCTTTTTCAGGAGACAATGCCCTCACTTATGACATGAGCAAGATATAATGCCCTTCTTACCACTGTGGAGACATGGTGAACTAAGGTAAGGTAGCTGTAAACCTGTGTGGCCAGGCCTCTCTCCCCTGAGTATGTACTTAAGGTGTTGCTATTTATGTGGTACTTAGTAGAAACATTGCTGTTACTGAAAGGAATGATAATGCATATATTTGCATGGAGTTTAAGGCCATGACTTTGGCAACAATCATTTGTTCATGTAAGACCCTTTTGTAGAATGTTGACATAATTTGGAGATTTAATGACCTCTTCCAGGTTGCAGGCATCAGCAAATCTTGTTATCCATAAACATTCACTTTGTGTTTGCACTTTGGATAAGTGGATTCCAAATAGTAAAGGACCCAGGACTGACCCCTGTAGAACACCACTGGTTACAGCTCTGCTATTGGAGGTGGATTCCCCTATTTTGACTATATTGTTCTATCAGTGAGCCAGTTAGTGACCCCTCTAATGATATAAGGGTTGGTGTCTAGTTGGGTGAGTTTGTCAATGATGCCTGAGTGGGGGATAGTGGCAAACAGCTTGGCTAAGTCCAAGTGGTTGTATGCACAGATGGTCCCTCAGCCAGGAACTTGGTGACTACCTCATAGATGTCCACTAGGTTTAACAGGCATGATCTCCCTTTGACATACCCAATCTGTGTAGGGTCAAGTGTTTGCAGATTACCTATATCTTTGTTGATAAGGTCCATGCTGATTTGCCCCATGGCCTTACAGGTATGGCTAGTCAGGCTACTAGGTCTATAGTTCCCATGGTCATTGGATGAACCACCTGTGTGTAAGGGAATAATGGTAGCTGTTTTCAAGTCAGCTGGGACATAGCCGATGTTTACACTATGATTGCAAAGAGTTCCCAATGGTGTTACTAATCCATGTTGGATCCCATGTAGGATGCAGCCTGGGATGTTAGCAGGTCTGATAGATGCTGTGTTTTTCTCCTTAGAGAGGCCATTTATGACCTGCTCTTTAGAGATACAAAGTATGGGATAGGTTGTAGGGATGTCATGGGGTACGTGTGATGGGGACAGGGAAGTGAAGTTGTCACAGTACCTGTCGGCCAATAGGTTAGCTATGTTTTCAGGCTCATTATATGTGGTATCATTAACTATGAGTTTGGCAACAATCTGGGCCTTTCCTTTTAGGTTACACATGTAACTAAACAATGCCTTGTGGATGTGCTTTGAGGAGGAGGCTAATTTTGTCCCATACATTGTTTTTCAAGACTTCACAACAACACTTATTTGCTTGTTGAAGCTGAGGAGGGAGTGTTTCTATTTTGGGGGAGGGCTCCCTCCTACTCTTAGACAGCAATGTATACCTCATATTGTAAAGCCTGCTACAGACAGTTGTCCACCAGGCAGGTTTGCTGTGCCATGATGAGCTTGTTTTGTTCCTTTCAGGTAAAGCCGAGTCAATGCAGTTGTACAGGTGTTTGTATAAAGCATTGGTGTAGAGCTTGATATAGTTGCCTGTTCCAGCTGAGGGGGGAGGTGCAGTGAAGCTATTTGTACCATCTCATAGGAGGTTATAATCTGCTTTGGTGAAGTTTATTACTTTATTTGCTCCAGGAGGGGCAGGTGTGATACTTACTTTGAATGAGACCAATTTGTGATCAGATCTCACCAGGAAGAACCTCACAATGGGGGGTGCTACAGTGCTCACCCATGTTGGGAAGCACCGTATCCAGTACATTGGCTCCCCTTGTGGGGGAAGTCAACCCACTGGCCGAGGGCATTGTAGTTAACCAAGTCAATTAACCTTTGGGCAAGTGAGTTTGAGCACGAGTAATCTACCCACTGGGTGGGTAGTTAAAGTAACTCAAAATCATCTTGTTTTGATGTATCTTGATAGACTCAAGTGGATACATTTATGCACAGTGGGTGTCCTGATTCATGGAGTTCTTCTGTAGCTGGCAATGACTTGATTAGATGCCCTACAAGCAGTCAATAACACCTGATGTTTCTCCAAGGAATCATACTGTTTAACCAATCTGGATATGTACCTAATCTTAATGAAGCTTTATATACCACCTCCATTATTTTGCATGCTTTAGGTTTGAGGTCTGAATGTGTGGAAGTAGGTGTAGCCTGGTATAGCTGTGGTGCTATCCACAGCCTTGAACCTGGCGTCTGTGGCTGCATAAATGTCTGCATCTTCCAAGGTGGGAACAGCTTCCATTGAGTGGAGCTTCATGTTGACATTCCTAGTGTTTAGCAGCATAACCATGATGTTGTTTGTAGATGGGGTTTTCTCATTGGAAATGTTTTCCTTGAGACACTGTTTAAAAGGTGCACTATGGGGGTGGCAGAAGCCTTGGCCAGTAGCCAAAATCCCAGGGGTGACAGATGAAGTCCATCTCTGGCAAAGCATTGAGGTCTGTTGAGCACATCATTCCAGGCTGATGGATAGTGGATCTCTTTACAATGACACCACACACTAAGGCAATTATTGAAGTCAATCATTTGTTGTTTGCATTGAGGCATCATCCTAAGTGAAGTTAAAATGCAGCTGAAGACCAACAGCATACCTGCCTGAGACACATAGTCTGTAAGCTCAGTCATGTCTCTGCATACAGTCCAGAGAAGTACGTCTTAAGTCGTATACACCAACAGGAACTATGGAGTAGTCATAGCAGTACCTGATGTTGACAGACTTGAGTGAATGTGTGATATGTCCTACTCTGGCATGTCACAGACAGCTGACCATGACCTTTCCCTTATGTAGCCTGGTGAGAGAGACATCAATGTGTATAATGATGTAATCGCCTATGACTAATATGTTTGATTTTGGGTTTTGCCTTAGGTGCTTGACTGGTAAGACAGTGGTGCATGAACTATTATGTGTACTGTGTTCTGCAAAGGTATGATTATGTGTAGCGAGTTTGCGTTTGGGTTTCTAAGGATTCTGGTGTTTACATATGTTAATGTTATGGACCTCTGCACATGTAGGTATGTGTGATGTGGGTTTGGGTGGAGTAAGAGATGAAGTGCATGTTGGCAACCCGTTCATTGTCATATGTACTGACTGGTGTGTAAGAGAGCATGGATTCAAGGTTTTTAATATAGTCACATCTCTCACACATTGTGTTTCTAGAGGGTCAGGTATGTTTACCACATCTCATCAGCAGTGAGTGATAATACCATTAGCAATAGATTTTTGCTTGTGTATACGTCACAACAGGCCAAGGTTAGCCAATGGCCTGACAGATGCTTAAATGTAACATGTTATCATCTTTAAGTTGTCATCCTAAGGTAAAACAGTATTTGACACTGAGGCATAACATGGTAGATTGAGTAAGGGACTTTGCCAGGCATGTGGCACTTGCATTAACCATAATCCTGTTATTAGGCAAGGTCACAATAGCATACCTACAAATGTGACAACGTACAACTCCAGAAAAGTTAGCGTCATGCTGCTACACCCTTGTGGTTTACAGCCTCAGACACATTGTCTGTAGGCACTCTTTGCAGTGAAGATGTGGATGTCCATGCATACACAGAAAACTGCTCAGCTTTGCAGTCATTACTTTGGCCATGCAATTCTACAATGCTTGTCCAGCAACCAGACAGCAAATGGATGTTGTGTGAAATGATGCGGGAGCACAGTATTGTGTTCTGGTAGCATACATGTACACTATGACATACCTAGGACATGTGGGAGGGACAAACACATTGGCCAAAGTGGCCACTCCTCTGCAGTAGGCCCTGCATCTATGTCACGCAAATGCCCACCATTACACTGTTGAAAGGCAGGCTGCATGAAACTGTCACCAAACATGGATCACAGTCACTGTGGAGCTGGCTAGAGCAACCTCGGACATCTATGTCACCAGACATTGAACATTATATTGTGACACAGCAGCTGTGCTCCTAATCACTATGACATCAGTACCCTAGTCAAATCCTATGAGACTCAGAACACAAGGCATAATACATGCAAAAGCCAAATGATTGCTGTGGTTGCTAATCAAGGCATCTACCTGGAAAAGTCTACATCAAGCCTACAGGGCCTTGCATCATGTGGCACAAGTGCATGGATCAGCAAACAGGCTGTGACCTGCTTTGTATCTTGAGCTTGATACTAACATTTTCCTTCTGGTGGGAGAGAAAGAATAGGAGTTTTGTATGCCAGCAGAGTGTGGCTGTGGTGAGACCAGCAGTAGTAGTAGCCAGGCACCAGCAATTCAGGTGACTCCCCTCTTTTCAGCATTCTTCACAAGGTAATTGTTTGTTTTCAGTAAGCACTGCTTGATTAGTGTCTAACTGCAGAATAACTGCTTAAATACTTTATTCTTACCTTTACTGGGTGTACGTATTAGTTTCCCCTCCAGTTTTTGGTAGTCCTCTGTACAGACTCAGACAAATTTAGTGACAATTTTTTTGGAAACCGTGATGGAATTAACTGCAATACACACAAGACAACCAGCATGCAGTGACAAGCTCTTTCCCCAAAAGTCTCAGTAGTCTGATATTTAAAGCCATGAAAAGAATTATCATGGAAATGATCAATAAAGATGTAATGCACCTACAGACACTGGACCAAACCCAGTTTGGATTTGTCAAGGGCAGATCATACCTACTCTACCTGGTGGACCTCATTGAGTGGTAAACAAAGCCATGGATGAGGGGAAAATGATTCACTCCACCTACCATGGCCTGACAAGACATTTGACACTATAAGACTATCAGGCATTGTTAAAAAACTCTAGAGGTTAGGTACAAACTAGTATGTCAGCCAGCTGATAGCCAAGTGGCTGACAGAGAGGATCTAGGACTGTAGCATTGGGGAGTCCACCTCTACAATGAGACCAGTCACCAGTGGATCACTCACAAATCATTCCTTGGACTGCTCCTTCTAGGCATTTATTCTCTGCCATCATGGCCACTGTCAGTGGCCTCTGACTGACTAAATTTGCAGATTATTGAAAATTAGGAGCTGTCATTGAATCCCACATTGACAAAAAAGTTATCCAGGATAGGCTGACACAGACATGCAGTTGTTGTCAGAGCCATGAACTAACAGTAAATGCCAAGGAATGCACAAAACTATCCTTTGGGATTCATCCACCCCTGGTAACTATCATATTAACTGCACACCTCCAACAGTTGAACCAATGGTCAGAGACTTATGGACACATAGATAGTGATCTACTCTTTAACTGTCACAGGTTAGTAATATTTAAGAATTCATTCTACGTTGCACAACCTATAAACAAATGTATGGCATGTAAATCCAAGGAAGTCATTGTTCCACTGTACTCAGCATTCATCAGACCTATCATTGAGTGCAATGCCACCTTTGGTATGCAACTAACCAGGCATATCCAACAACTGTAACATCCACAGAGGTTGCACACTAAACCAATTCACAGTGCACATAACATGTCCTTTGCAGACCACGTGTCTCCTACATGCTTTGCAGGAGAGGTGTATGCCTGCCATACAGGGAGTGTCAGATCCCACTGTGAACATCATTCATATCCAGGAAAGGACTAGCACAAGAATTACCTGTTCTACACACCTACACCTTGCCTGTGGCATAAATAGGACATGCTGGATAGACTGGTATGTAACCCAGAGACTACACCCTATATGGAACAGGCTCCCTATCCATGTGAAGCAGAGTTCTTCCCTAACGCAAATCAAGTGCAAGTTACCCGATTGGATGGGGAACATGAACATTAAACCTAGTTTAGGACCAATGTCTCTAACTGAGACAGGGAAACTGTACATGGTTCATCTCCCATGCCCTGGCTTGTAGATGTCTCAGCTCCCAAAACTCTGCTTACACTTATCAAGTGAATCAGACCTTGTCAGAGTTTAGGGATGCATGGCTAGACTGAAATAAGTCATTGTTTATGTTAGCCTATTATATACATATGAAGCTGTGGACTCATGCACCTATACTGTTTTACCTTTATGAAGACATTTTACTTCTGTGCTGACATTCAGTCCTGTGCTCTGACATTGATGGTTTTATTGCAGATGTGTAGCCATAGGTTGGTCCTGCACAATCCTGAAAGTTAACCGTAAACATTCCCATGAGACACCTTCCATTGTGTGACCACACAGCCATTACAAGAGCATCCAATGTAACGTAGACAAATTAATATGGTATACTCATTATAAATGGCAACATACATTATCTGTAACTGACCAGTACAAGTAGCATGTGAAAAGCAACAATGGATGAAACAAATACATATTAATTTAGATAGCCACCCTATGCATCAGACATATAGCTTCATTTCCATGTATCAATGAGAAGGATGACAGGGATGTGGACAGGTATCATCACTGCACAGGGTGATATGGGGGGGGGGTGCAGGAGGCCTAGGCTGACCCAATAGGTTGGCAAAAATGTGTGTGAGTCAGGCAGGGAAGCAGGCAAGAGGGACCATTTAAATGTGGGGTGTGTGTGTCTGTAGGTGACCTGAATGTGTCAGTGGTGTGTGAATGTCTGAATAAACACAGCCAAGCTCAGAGCTAGCCCTATGTGTCTGTATGTTGGATAGATGTTGGGTAGCTTTAAGCCATGCATGGTAGAGCTGACAGTTCATCGTCTCCACTCCTAAATGTGAGAACTGGCTCTGCCAGGAGTTGCACTTGCACCTCCATGGCCAAGGGCAGATGCAGGGCTACTACCTGAAGGTGACTGCTATCTGCTGGGACCGTGTCCTCCACAGGAACACCCAGGACCATGGGCCCATGTCCTGGCACATCTTGGTGTGTACAGCACACTCCACTCTGGTATGCTGGCTGTACTGCCACTATGGGAGCGTGATTGTGCATGGCCATGTGGACTCTCAGCAAATGTAGTTCCTAACCTACTTGCAAGAGTCCGACGCTCAACTCCAACCAGATGTTCCATCACAGAAAATGTGCATTCCAAGATAGATAGTGTGCAGTCTGTCTCAGACCAGTGTCTTTCTACTACGTCAGTCAACTGATCCATGGTATCAGCAATGCGGTGGAGACAGTCATGAATGTCAGACTGTGCTGCATCCATAAACCTGAGCACTCATCTGGAGTTCTTTTCTGAACATGCCTGTGCCTCCATGATGCCCCTAAACATGTGCTGAGTGAACACATGAGACACCTGCAACAGGTGGTGGAGGGATAGTAGACCTCCTACTAGCACCCCCAATCAATCTGCTTGTGAGGAAACTCGCCAACTGCTTGGCTATAGCCAGTGTCAACAGTCACTGCAGCCACAGTAGCCACACTTCCCTGTTCAATGTCTTCACCCTCCAACTGTCCAATACCTGTGGCTTCAGGGGCCAGGGTATGCATAGGCATACTGACTGTGTATAAATAAGAGCCACGAACACAGGAATCCAAACCAAGTAAAGTCAAAAATGGATCCGGACTGGCAAAAAACATCTTTAAGAAATAAATCAGCTTGAAACAGCTTGACTAGCGTGTAAAGATATTTACGATATATGCTCAACAAGTAAATAGCTTAAACAGCTTAAATAGCGTGTAAATAAATTTACAATATATGCTCAAAAACAAAATAAAAGACAATGAATCAAGTAAGTAAGCACTTTCGTTTGTGCTGAATGACAAACTTCCTCTGACAAAAAATACATAATTTCCTTTTCATTTTAAACCATGATGGAATTAAATATACATTTTCATTCGCCCAGCATGCTAATGACTTAATGGCAACCATCTGTTTCTCATATACATATCAACCCCTACACCAAACAGCAAGTATGAACTAAAACCCTATCAAATAATAAGTATAAAAATACATATAAAATATATGAAACATATATATTGTATATAAAAAACATATATATTATATAATTTATCCTGAAATATATATATATATTTCATACTAATATAGTAATGGCAAACAAACCTACGTGTCTTAAAGAATACATATACATATCAAATTCATATAAAACCCATTAAACAGTGCATTTAAAATATATAAAATGTAAATGTTTAAACCTAATATGGGAACTAGATTTTAACGTTCCAGGGCTTTGAGTTTCAAGACACTTCCCAAGGATAGCATACCATTTAAACCTGGCCAAGAATGTGCACCCAAACGGATTTGCCATTTTAACTCCATTTTCTCAAGAATTAATTGCCATGCACCTCCTTACTACTACTTTTTAAATTATCCAACACTAAAAATCTAAATGAATGTGTGCTATATTGGGTAATATGTTTTGCAAGTGCATTTGTATCGCTACCATCTCTAATAGCTCTAATGTGTTCTCATATTCATTCTTTTAACTTGCGCTCCATTTTCCCTATGTAGAAACAAGTACAATGGGTACATAGGGCACAATAAACTACTTTTGTAGTATCACAATTAAATTTTCCCATTATATTGATGTGACAATTATTAATAACTATAGAATTTATTTCTAAGATAAATTTGCAAAACTTGCATTTACTGCATTTAAACATATAACCCTTAGTTTTAGTTGTAGAGCTAGCTTCAAAACATTTTTTAAGGTTATGGCCCTTCTTATAAACAATAGCTGGAAATCCACCAGTTTTATTTCTTACTAATGGGTCATTTAACAATAAGGGCCAATTTTTTACCTAAATATTCCTAATGATATAACTATCAGAATTAAAAGTAGTAATAAAACTGCTTGCAAAATTATTTTTATCTTTATTGTTATCATCATAACGGTTAGCCCTATATTCTTGGAGACTATTCAAATTTTGATTAGATATATCTATATTTAATGTATAATCTGTTCCCATGGTAATGGTTTAACCAAAGAATGGCATGATGGTGCTATCTGACAAAAGGGGGCTAAAATTTCAATTTTCTCTTTTATGAATGACTTCTTCCATAATATCATTTATGAGGGCCAATGGATATCCCCAATGCATAAACATGGTTTTCATTAAATCACATTCCTTTAGGAAACTGTCCCATCTACTAACCATACGGGCCGCTCTCACAAACTGCCCTTTTAGTACAGCCCTCTTTTGTGTATATGGGTGACTACTATCATAATGTAACAAACTGTTACCTTAAGTTTTTTTACGAAAAATTTCTGATAAGAAGGTGTTAGTCTCATGGTCTTTTTTTATGAGAACATCCAAATAAGAAATTTGATTGATGTTTTTTTCAGCAAAGAACTTCAAAAAATTTGTTGTTTGGTTTATATAATCCAAAAATTCATAAATTTTTCCTTCTTCTCCATGCCACAAGATGAAAATATCATCCAAAAAGCGCAAATAAATTACACAATGCTGAAAAAAATGGGGAATTAAAAATGAAACGTTCTTCCCATACACACATAATAATGTTGGCATAAAGCCCACCACAGGGGGACCCCATGGCGGCACCTGTCTTTTGCAAATACAATTTTTCATTAAACATTATGTAATTATTTCTAAGGACTATATCAAGTAATTGATCATATAAATTAATATTGTCCTGAGATAGTTTTTTACTATGCAAATAATCACTGAACCATTCAGTACCCACATTGTGGGGTATAACTGAATATAAATCTTTAACATCTATAGTTCTAAATGTGTCATGTGTCCCAAATCTTACTTCATTCATTCTAGACAAAAAGTCCCATGAATCTTTGCACAAATGGGCTTCTGCCAACACGTATGGTTTTAATTTTTCATCCAGAAACTTAGCTATGGGATTAGTGATAGACCCTTGGACATCAACAATAGGCCTCATGGGTGGTTTATTACAACCCTTATGTATCTTAGGAACACCAAACAAAGCTGGTGTCCTAGGATACAAAACCGACATGAACTTTAAGTGATCTATATTTATTGCCCCTTCAATGAACAGGTCCTGTAATATTCCCCTTATCCGTCTGTGTGCACCATTCATTTCATTAATAGTGCTAGTAGTATAGGTATTACTAGTAATTATATTCTCCATTCTGTGTATATAATCATTATAGTCAAAAATGATCATACCTCCCCCTTTGTCAGGTTTTACAAGTCTAATGTTTTTAATATTCATTAACATTTGTAAATTTTCTGTTTCAACCTTATTTAAGTTGTATTTCTTTTTATGTTTATTTTCAATAGCGTGGAAATCTAATTTGCACATCTTTTCAAAAAATTCCAAAGTTGAATTCAAAGGTGGATTGTAAGTACTAGAAACATAGAATGGCTTGATTATATTACTATTATGCTGAAATAGGAGTGCAAGGTTCAATTTATGAACAAAGAGTTTTAAGTCAATGGTAGTCTCCACAAAATTCATATTCCTACTGGGGACAAAAGTTAGGCCTTTAGATAAAAGGTCACATATTGGCTCATCATATTCAAAGCTGGAAAAGTTGTAAACAGTAAAATCCCCTGCTTTATTCATTAAAGTTCTAGGTTTTAAGTCAATATCATAGTCTAGCTGCGGCCTCTCCATGGGCCTCTGTTGTTGTTCATTCTGCCCCTGTTGGAAAAAGTCCCACTCCATTGTTGCTGTTCCCTGTTCCCCCAACGGTTCTCTGAATAAAAATTCTGTTTCGGGTTCTGTTGCCGTATTCTTTCCGAACGCCTGATGGTCGGAAAGGCTGCTGCTTCTAAAAAATGTTCATCACTATCATTTTCCATTGATATTTCACCTTGAAAATTGTCATACCCGGTCCCATTTACTACTGACACATTAGATAATTTTGAGACCCATTGCTGTGACAATGGTAGTAAAGGGTATGCAGTCTTGTTACTGTATGCTCTCAAGTCTCTGTCAAGTTTTTTTATTTTCTGTTCTTTTATGACCCTAATTTTTTCCTCAATAGATTAAAACATTCTGTCATATTCAAAATTATTGTCAAAAAAGGCATGGTCATTCTTAATGACCGCATCAGTTTCATTAGCCTTTTTCGTTAATTCTTCAATAGTTCTATTATTGTCATTAATTACCAAGTTCATATATTCAGCACCAGATTTGTCAAAGAGTTTTAGTAAATCACAATGTAATACTGAGTTAGCTATTAGTCCCGTAGGATAATGCCAAACCAGTAACCCTTTTGGAACTATATTATTTTTTAAGCACTTAGTAAAATAGATGTTATCCATTTGTAGTCTCTTTATTTTTATTAGAATATAGTCTAATTCCAATAATTTGTCATAGAATGTTTGTTGCATACCTACATTATTAGTAGAAGGGCGATCCAAAAAAGCATTCGTTTTTAACCAAATGTTGAGGGATCTACTGTTTGTAGAATTGTTAACTATATTAGATGTAAGGCCAGATTTTCCCAATATATTATTAAAGTTGCTGTTGGTCCTTATCTGGTGATTTTGACTGTTTAGAACCCCATTAGGTGATGTACATTGTGTAGGTAATAAACCAGAATCAATACCGACTGTATTTCCATTGGTCTGGTTGTTAGAAGTGGAAGTACTTGCTTCTTTCAGTGTGGGGTACTGGCTGTGTATGATGACAATGAGGGCAGACAAGGGATGTAAACCTCTGGGATAGATTCAGTCCCTGCAACCTACAGCTCTGCCTCACTTTAGCCACAATCATCATCAGAGTCAGAAGAGACACTGACATCAGGTTGTGATGGGGACAAAGATCAACCTCGCAGGTCACCTGTGATACAAAGGGAAAAGCATCAAGTTAATACCTGCACTACTAAGCTCTGCAGTACTATGGTGCAATATATACATTATTTTCTAACCCATATCTGCAATTATTTGAAAATGGCAGTTCTTTAAACTAGAATCTCATGAACAAATCATAAATTATGTACACTGTTGACATTTTGCAGAAACTCTGCACAGTTTACAGTTATGACAATCCATAATGTCTTGACAATACTGTGAAATCAATCACTGTGGTCAGACCTACAAGGCATATGTATGACCCTAAAGCTTCTACAGTCAGAACACATCTGTACATTTGGCAATCATGCAGACAGTACTTCAATCCAGCCAGCAGGCCTGGGATGACACTTAAGCTAATACCTTGAAATAAATCTACATCTCTGACAAAAATGTTTTGTGCTTACCAGCAGAAGGAGCATGGCCTCTTCCTATTCCTGATGATCCTAAAAAACATTTGAGGGAAAGATAATGTAAACAGCACCAAATGTTACAGTATAACATTGGTAATATGTCCATGTATCTCCCATTTACAGTAGCTGCTCTGTTAACAGATATTTGGGTCACAATCTGTGCATGAGCTGAAAACTGCAGCTAACCTCCTTTCCCCCACCCCATAAAACACCTGACACCCATGTAAAACTATATACACCTTGAAGTGCTAAATGTTACAGTATTCCAGTGCTGATCAAGCTAAATATGCCTAGATGCTCCTCTTGAGTGGAAACGGGGACACCCACATCCACAACATAATGAGCTGTCCATGTTGCAAGGTTCACTAGGAATTCTTCTGTGGCTGGTAGAGGTAATTCTTCTGAAGGCCTACCACCAGTGACCTGACAATCCCTGGCCACATCTGCTGCCCGTCTGTATGCCGAATGGATCATATCTGTACATGGTGTTGCACCTGCTCATATGTGCGATTCTGGTGACCCACAGCATTTATGTTATGCACCAGTTTGTCCCACAAGGCTTTTTGCTCTTGCCTATTTGCCCTCCCTTTGGACAGCAGGACTTGGTAGTGTTGTCTCAATGCCTCAGTTATGAGGTTGTTTTCTGCTTCAGTGAAATGTGGGTGGTGTCTGGCATGCATGATATCTCCTGAAATACAAAAAAATGAGAACACATCAGAATCATACACATGGCAATACAGTATGTATAGATACAGCAATAAAGAAAGGCTATCAGTATTCCCCCCTTGATTACACATCTCATATGCAACAGCATGCCAAACTTACAAAGGGTGTGGACCCAACTAGGATAGTAGTAATAGTGACCTACTCCTGTTTGTGCCATGACACATACTCACATATGATCACACACCCAGTACAGGAGTCCACTTGTAGTGTGCACCATATCAGGAACCCCCCGCCACAATAATATATATGTATAAACAACAGTGCCAGTCAAATAACAGTGTAGTATTACAACCGCTAACAAAGAAAGTATCCAGGAGACCTGTGCACCTAGTTAACAGACAGCATTATACCCTTGCTGTACTCTATATCCTCTGTAGGTGTAACACAGCTGCAGATCAATGGCATGTCATCAGTACAGTTCTAAGAAAGACTTACTGATGTAATCCCTATTCCCCCTAAGTATATTCAAACATATGCATCATGTTGGAAACAAAATGGTTACATACTTGATGGAGTACAATACTCCTGTGTTGAAAGATACAGATATATAATTAGTGTGACAATGAATTAACAAACAGAAAGTAACTGTCATACACAATGATTACCCTAGCTAGAAGTTTGCCTTTTTATGATGGTTCTCATTAGCAGGTGATTCCCTCTGAACCAATCTGTGGTTCAGGAATGTTAATTGCAGCATACAGAGATGATTTGCAGTATAATCAGCCCATCCTATGCAACTACTCAACAAGATATAAGGCTTCAATGTAAAATAAATCCACTTTCTCATATGTTGAGGTGAAATTACAGGGGTAAAGATTTTACATCAGCACAAAGAGAATGTTTGTAGCTCATTATTGCATACAGATGTATGTGATACACGATGAAGCTGCTGCTGCAGGCAATAAGCATAGTCAAAGAGGCTGCAGCATGTGGAGGACAACAACACTTGTGAGTAAGGGTGGGACCTGTGGCAGCCTTGGTGTACACCCAGAGCCTGATTGAGGGAACCCATCCCACAGGAAATTGAGGGATGTGTTTAAGGTAAGTATGTTAGCAATAGGTATCATTAACAGAATAAAAGACAACATGGTCAATGTGTCCTACAACAAGGTAGGGGGTACATTTACCATTAAGTCAACCATTTGAACAACTGACAAGTCATGTGTTATGTCATGGTAGTCATCTGGAACATGTGTGCTGGCAACCCTTGCTTCTAGCACAACCTCCATACGTGTATGTTACTTGGGTCTATATTAAATCAGCAAATGCTTAAAATAGTGAATGCTGATTTATCGATCCTTTAAAAGCGAAAGCTTAAAATCCTGAACACATAGAACAGTGATTTTTTCCCCAGGTAAAAAAATCGCTGTTCCGCCAAAAAAAAAAAAAATTCACAACACTAAATAAAGTGGGGGGGGGGACTTTGCCCCCCACACACCCCAATGTGGAAGGCTGTGCCCCCCACACCCCCCTACTTAAATATGCCAACTCCGAGATTGCACCACAGTGGAGGAAATGGCAAAGTCCTGAAAACTGCCCAGTGATTTTTTTCCCTGGGAAAAAAAATCGTTGTTCCGTGTCTTCGGGATTTCAATCTTTCGCTTTTAAAGGGTCAATAAATCAGCGTTCGCTATTTTAAGTGTCCGCTGATTTAATATAGACACTGTTACTTGTGCAGCTGTGGTTGTCTGTAATATCAGTAGCAAATCAGTGTGTGCTGCAGTCTGGTATTACTGGGCCTCATTTGAATTCCGTACTTTAAAATCCTCTGTGACTTCATACTAATGCATGACTTGACACTCTATGCTCTTTCCAGTGTTGTAATAGCTATAGTGTAATTGTGGGCCTATCTGTTGGCCTTTGACTTCCATTATTGATAAGCAGACATTCCATGTGTACTGCTTTTGGTGGATAAATAAGTGATGAGACAGTCATACATATCAGACTTTATAATGGTGATGTATGCATACATGTATTTTAAATGCTAGACACCACTGGATTTGAAACCAGAACCATGTGGACAAAAATTAATATTTTCAAAGCATTTAACAGATTGAGCTACTGAGTAACCACTACTTCAGGTGTATTTTTAAATGTTGTAGATATAATTGCACAGTTACCTGCTGTTAGATACCTCACTTACATCTATTATTATGTGTCTGGCTTTATAGTGATTTAGACAATGGGCTTACTGTACATCAGTACCATGATTGGAGAATGAGGGTTCTCCAACAGGGTATTAATGTACAAGTAATGCCCACTTAGAAGAATGAGTCTGCCACTTCATGGCAGCATATCAAGCCACTGTGGAGCTTGGACTGAGAAAACTGATGGCCGCCATTATTTTACGCTCGCTAAGCAGTGCTTTTGGTGTAAAATATTTTAAAAAAGACAACTGAAAAGAAAAAGGTAGGTGTGTGTGTGTGTGTGTGTGTGTGTGTGTGTGTGTGTGTGTGTGTGTGTGTGTGTGTGTGTGTGTGTGTGTTTGACTGTATGTATGCATGTCAGTGACAGTGAGAGCGAGCAAGCCATTACTTTACACTCACTAAGCAGCACTTTTGCTGTTTAGCGAGTGTAAGATTAAAAAAAATTAAAATAAAGCATGTGTGTGAGAGTGTATGCATGTATGAGAGTAAGAGAGAGAGAGAGACAGCGATCGAGCAAGGGAAACAGAAAAGTGTGCGTCTGTCTGCATGTCTACATGAATGCATGCATGAAAGCAGACAGAATGTGTGTGTGTGTGAGTGAGAGAAAGTGAGAGTGATGTGAATGAATGCATGTATGTAAGCAGAGGAGAATGTGTGTGACAGAGAGAATAAGAGAGAGAGTGAGACCAATCTTGTATGAATCAAGCATGTATGAAAGAAGAGGAGACTGTGTGTGTATATATGCATGTGTGTGAAAGCAGAAGAGACTGTGTACTTGTGTATGGGCTGTATATAAAATTGTTGTTTCACTTGCTTATTATTTTTAAAGCACTATTACTATTTTTTTATATATGGTTGATGTAAAATGCTTCCTCCAACACCATTAACATAGACTACAGTAAGTAAAATGCTTCCTCCAACACCATTAACATAGACTACAGCAAGTATGAAACATTAGGCAGAGGAACTATTTTACATCAAAAAAATATTTAAAAAAATAATACTTAAAAAATACATAAGTAAGTAAAACACCACAATATTACAGTGAGCCCATAGTCTAAGCACAATAATGCCCTCCAGGGTGTGTGTTAATGTGTAATGAATGCCCTTACAGGAGTATAGGGACCCTCACAACACCCCTGGGTGGGCATTAATTCCACATTAACACACATCCTGGAGGGCCTTAATGCTTGTGTATTCTATACCAGAGTCCCAGTTATACTCCAATTTTTCCATTAATCTTTTAGCAGATTTGCACGATGTGGCATGATGCACAGCCTTGTTTAAACATGCTCAATGATGGGAAAAATGACAAGTATGTTTTCTTAAAACACCTGTGTTAATTAATTGGTTGTGTACCATGGCAGGTTGATGCACTACCCTTCAGGTGCAATGGTTCGGGGTTCAAAATAGAGAGCAGGAGTAATTTTCAAACACGATTACTATGATTTCAAATACATATATCAATATACTGCCATTTAGCATAGCTTAGTAATGCTGCACATCACGCAGCATCTTGCAAAAAATCTTTAAAGAAAAGAAAAATGGGGAGATAGGACAGTGGTGAAAACAGGGGTTCAAGCAGGGGGAAAACATAGTGAAAAGCAGGTAGGTATGTGCAGGAAGACTGTAGGAAAGAACCATAGCTATCCATTTCTTCAATGACAACAGGTGATCACTTTAGTAGTTTTTTAGCTGAATTTGCACTGTCACCCACAGAGAGAGAAGTGATGATAACATAAGTGCATTGTCAATCCAACTGGACCAAATTAAGTGGTGTGTTCAGTGGACACATGCAAAATGGAGAGCTATGTATGGGAAGATATATATATATATATATATATATTGGGACAGGTGCCCATTTTTTTTAAGGTGAGAGTGGAATATTGGGGAAGGGACATAGGTGTGTGTGGTGGAAGTAAATTACGAAGTTGAGGAAGCTTTTGCAGACAGACAAGGCAGCAGACAGGGTTGATGTGTGACACAAGAGGAGGGTGAACGCCTTAGTTGGGGAGGGTGTTGTGGAATCCCAGTCCCATGGATGTCAGACATGGCAGCATTGTGACTCAAGTCTTCACCCATGGAGCTGTTAGTACTGCACCTTCACTACTCTTGTGGAGGCAGTGGTTGATGCAGTCACCTGGGGTGGAAGCTGCCCCACCAGGATGGACAGTGTGCTGTCTATCTGGCATAGGCATGTACCAACAGTTTGGTGCAGCAGCCCATGCACCATACCTGGCAGTTCATTGTGAGTGACATAAGCACCCCCTCCACTTCCTTTCCCAGAGGGGGGACCACCCCCAGCCTGTGGGGTGGAACTACCCAATGGAGCAGGTAGTGCAGGGGCAGCAGAGGGGGTGCCACCAGGCTGCCGCCCAGACATGCTGGGCTCCTGTGCCTCCGCTGAGGGAGCCAAGGTATGTGGATCACCAGGAACTGGCCTACCTTGTCACACTGTGGTAAATTAAATATAAGCATAATGAAAATAAACATAACCAAAACAATTTAATTAATAACATAAAAGAAAGCAATAATGAATAATGGAAAGAAACTGAAAATAATATAATGAGGAACACAACAATAAATAATGTAATTGAAAGTTTTTTAACAGCAAAGCAATATTAACTTACACATATGGCCAACATAATAGATAATTGCAAGTAATATGATTATATCAAATGCTAATAATAAATATAATTAATGAATAAAAGAAAAGAAGGGGTGGGGTGAGAGAGAAAAGAAGAACATTTTCAACTTCACAGATAATATAACTACACAGACTACTACTACATACTTCTAGATATGTTAGATTTCACTCGTGAGAACAGTGACTGCTTATATTGTATATATGATGTTGCATGTACATCACTCTCAACCTATTAGCATTGGACATTATGGGTCAAGCCATACTAAATAGTGCTACAAAGATACATTGGCAGGGAACATTTTTACAAAGTGTGCTCATAAATTAGTAGCAAGGTCTTGTGATAACAGATTTGCCATTAAGTCCCATTCCAAGTAATGTCATATATCTGCAAATCAAAGAACCAGACATATGAGGTGGGAGTTATTACATTCTGCAAAAATCATGACAGTTGAGGGGTATGTTAATGTACACTGATCACACTAGACACCTGGACATTTCTCAGTTGGCTGCCATGGGATTATAACCCACAAGCAGTGACTACAGAAAGACTGACCATTTCATTAAAAAAAAAATCAGACCATCTCCTTTAAAACTTTAATTGATTCCTGTTGTGCCAAATTGTGCATTTACACACATGCATAGCTGTGTCTGGTGTCAAATTAGAGCCCAGAAGCAGTGAATACAGGAAGACTCAGCATTGTCTTTGAAAAAAATAATTATCAAAGCACCATCTCCTATTACACTTTATTGGTTAATGTCACTTCAAATCTGGCATTTATGTACATGGATAGCTGTCTAGGACTTCTGTTAACTTACCTGTATACCCTTTTCATTTACCAAGTACAATTTACAGCATATTTTAGACAAAATGAGCAGAACAAAAGTTTGACCCTTAATCTGGGTATTGCACTGCATTTATTTCTGCCATATGTTGGCACACTATTTACTACTTCACTTTTATCAGTTAACTGGTGTCAGAATAGAACACACAAGCAGTAAGTACAGTAATACTGTAAATTTTATTTGAAAGCCTTAAATTATCAGAGTAACATCTCCTTTTGTACTTTATTGATGTATGTTGTTTCAAATATTGCATTACACACATGCATAGCTGAGTTGGAGTTGCATTACCTTACACATTTACCCTATTCATTTATTAACTGCAACCTACAGCATATATCAGAAAAAATGAGCAGAACACAAGCTTGTCCCTTAATCTGGGTACTGCACTGCAGTTATGTATGACATATGTTGGCACATTATTTAGTACTCCACATATATCATTTGTCTGGTGTTGGATTAGAACCCACAAGCAGTGACTACAGGAATACTGAATGCTTCATTTGAAAAAAAAATTATCAAAGCGCAATTTTCTTTTAACCTTTATTGATTAATGCTGCATGAAATCTGGCATTTACGTACATGGATAGCTGTCTAGAAGTTCTGTTCATAGGTTCATAGGTAGGTACTAGGCTATTGGCCCTAGGGCCTATATAAGCCTAGCCAAACAGTACCCTGGCTTTTGCCATCCAAGAAAATTATTTTCCTGTGCCCCTGTCAAGCAGAGCCACATAAGTGATCCCCGGGGTGAATTTCCTATCTCCCATCCAATCATCAAGATTTTTCTTTCTTGAAGAGTGTTAATGAAGAGCTTTGTTTGATATAGATAAGTAGTTTGTTCCAGAATATGGGAAGTCTCCGAGACAGGAATCTATCCCTCCAGCATGTTCTGTTTATTGTGGTGACAAGGTTTAGGTCCCTAGAGCATGTAGCTCGGAGGGATTGGGATTTCTTTACGTGGAGCATGTCCAACAGCTCTGGGTATGACATAGCTTTGTATGTTAGGCAGAGATCGCCTCTGAGTAGGCGATATGCGACAGAGTAAAGCTGGAGTTTTTTGAGACGGTCTGTGTAGGGCATCTGTTTGAGGCCAGTAATCCTCTTTGTGAGGTATTTCTGTGGCCTTTCCAGTTGTTGTAGATGCCTTGTGAGGAACATACCAAAAGGGGCTTTGTACTCTATAATGGGTCTTATGAGTGATGAGTAGAGGGGAACAATGACCTCTTTTTTCCTGGATGAGAAACCTTTTGTGATGAGGTGTGCCGCGTAGAAGGATTTCCTGACTACTGTGGCAATGTGATTATTACTCAAGTCATCATCCTGCCACAATTATACACAGATGACACTTATTCCAGCCTCATTCCTCTTCATCTTCCCATTTGACAACCACTATATACATTCCTGCTTAAATGCTACAAAACCATCTCCAAATCACTTTCCTGCTGCAGGTATACACAGATGGCGCTTAATCTACTGTGACTACTGTTGCATACACTCCTGCTTTACATGCTGATTTAAATTAATTTAAACTTGGTCCTTCATTTCTTTTTCTGTTCCACAAACTTTTAGATAGTGTTTTTATAGTACATACTTTAATGTTGCATTGAGCAATGAAGTGTTTAAACTTTGCACTATATTTTGTTATATGTTTTCACTGTATAGTGCATTGTTCCCTAAATTTACAACTATACAATTTATAATACATTACATTTGTTTGACAACAGGAAGCATTAAATCAGTGTAATCTCTTTCCAAGTCGATTCCACATTCTACCTCCTCCATCGTCACTGTCCCCACAGTCTTTACTTATCGCATACCCCACTGAAAGTCTCTGTATATTCCCACTCCACCATTGTTCCAGAAGCCCTTTCAGTAAGCCAACAACCCTCTCCATAAAGAAGTATTTTAACAGATGCTAGCAGTAGCTGGTCTCAACAATTTAGTGCCTGTGTCCCTCCACCCTATTCAGGAGGAAACTTTCTCAATTAGCCGGTATAATACTATGCACTCATATCATGTCCCCTGTCTCAGCTTCCTCTTTGGTTGCAGTGTGTATATCCTGAAAATACACTCCAATGCTCTACTGGCTGCTCCCGCTTGATCTGCTTCTACAATCCAGCTCAAATGTAAGGAACATTTCCAGATGATCTTCCTGTTCTGCTGCCATCAGTTCTATTCCTCCCAGCTGATACTTCATAACAGGATTCATGTCGCTCAGGTACAATGCTTGGCTTTTGCCTGTACTGAACTTTAAATGTTCATATTCCATTTACTTATTCAGCCATTGTAAGCCATTCTTTAGATCCCCCATGCTTTAGTACTGCACCTACATTTGCATCACCAGCCAAGAGTTTGATCCTGTTCTGTATTCCCTCAAACATGTTGGAAATAACCATGATAAAGAATACTGGACCCTGGGCCAACCCATGCAGTTCTCCACTGGTACCTGTCCGTATTCCAGACATTGTCCCATCTAACCATAACCCTGTAAATCCTATCCTTCAAGTACACAACAATCCATTTCCTTGGTCTTACACCCAACTCCTTCAGTTATAGTAAGGCCTTAGTGAGGTCACACTTCTAATTCTGTTGATGACTACATATGATCAGTGCATTACCTTAACAAACAAGTTTAAATAAAAAAATAAAATATTAGTAAAAATGTTCTAGTGTCTTAATATTCTCCACTGGCATACTAATATATACCTCTGGACCCTGAATCCTTGACATGCATATGACTGCTTCGAGAGACAGAAATTGCTGAGATTGAGAATTTTCTGACTAGCTTAGCAGAGCTACCCCTCCATACTTATACCCGGTATGCCCTAACATCTACATATAGGCATACACATATTTCCACAGATGTCACGGATGTACCAAGGTCATCCCACACTCCTTGTTTTACTCAGAAATTATATCCCTTGGCTCTGCCTCACTGGGTCCTAGTATGGAAAAAAAGACAGATAGATAATCACCCACAACTAATCACCAAGGGGAGAAGTTAGCTAATAAAAGCCCATCTTCACTCTCCAGTCCCTCTTGCTCTGGGGTCCTTACTCATACTTATGTCATCAGCACTGTAGCAGAGATGGCTTCCTCTGTGCCAACTAGTCAGTGCACTGATGTCCTTAATATACAGGTATAAATTTTGTTACTACAACGTACAATCTGAACTTGTCCTGACACTAAAAGACAGCTTTAAAAATACCATCTGTTAATTTTCTGCATACAGCACATTTATTATTTATTTTATTTGACATTCATTTACCAGGATAGTCCAACTGAGCACAGGCCAACTTTCAGCAAAGGCCTGGGGGAACAGCCCCAATAGATACAAGTAACAAAAGACAGATTGTAATCTTACTCAGTAGTAACCTAAACAAAAGAACAGAATTTATACACAATACAAAATTATACATAAAAAGGCATATATAAAGGAGCACAAGTAGTACATAAAAATAGTAGAAAAAAATGTTTATTTCATGTGTTATACGCAGTCACATCTGTATAAATTCATGGTTATATATGTCACTACTTCTAGTATGAAAAAAACTGTACATGGTGTAGGTGAGGAGTTTGGGTACAATGAAGTAGTTATGGTGACAGTGAAAAGACTGGACAAAGCATATTAAAGAGAGAAAGTAAGGTGACATTTGTGATGAGCTTATAGGCAAGATAAGATGGACATACATCAAGTAGACAGAAAACATCTGTAGAGGAAACTAGACAAGAGAAAAAACAAACAATACAGCTCAATGTCAGCCAGGAGCTGTACAAAAGGGAATGAAAGTCAGCCAGGAGTTGGACAAGAGCAGAACCAAGAATTAGATAAATGGGATGAAGTATTTTGAATTGTAAGTGATTGGCAGTGGTTAGGATGTGCTGGGAAGTTAAGTTCCAAATCATGGAGATTCGATTAAGACAGAGAGCATCTCCAGAGTGATTGCCAGCTTTTGTGAGTTGTAATAGAAGTCTGTTAGAAGATCTCAAGTGTCTTCTTACCCATATACCCTCTTCATTTATTAAGTGCAACCTACAGCATATTTCAGACAATGAGCAGACCAGAAGAGTGACTCTTAATCTGAGTAGACCACAACAATAACTGATGGTTGGAAGCTATGCTACACAGTACAGCATGCTTACTTGCTTTAACTTTCTTTACCATTTCAGATATGCAGTGACACATTAATAAAGATGTACTATGTCCCATGTATGTCATACCTGACTATTAAGACTGTAAGATCTGTATTTACTTTATTGTATTATTAAGTTATGCATTAAGTTATTAGTTTGATGATTTTCTTATTTACCACATGTTTACCACATTCTAGCCAAACGCCATGCATGGGACAGGACGTTGCAAGCCCTCTCTTCTGCAGATGTGGTAAGTGAATCAAACCATTATGGATACCAGTTTTTTACAGATTCAACTTATATATTTATAAATTACTGGAAAACATACTTACATATCTGTGGGGTGTGCCCATCCCTAGCCTCTAGGACTCAGGTGTCCAAGGTTCCCCTCTTCCTACTTCCCAGGTCATCATAGTGGTGATGACACTGCTCACCGGTGAAAGGGATACCAGTAGCACTGGTTAGGTCCCTGACCAAATGATCCCAGGCCAAAGACTTACACTCTGAGCCCTACTAGTTCTCCTGCAACAGCCAGAGTCCATATTGGTCTACCAGGAGTCCAACAAAAACTCTGGACTTTTGCACTCCCCACTTTTGCACACAAAAGCACACTCCCTCACCTACAGCAGCAACCATATCCACAGTCAAGGTCAGACTCCAAAGAATAATGCTAAATTCCCACCTATTGGCTTTTAAATAGGCTGCATTCCCGTTCTTGCACGTCATACTGTGGCTTTCAAAAAGGTGCCACTCTGCTTAGCATCGCATAAACTTGCACAATCAGGAATGCGCAAACTGGAAAAGACTGTTAACCATGTTTAAGTGCTGCTTAGCATCGCACAGGCTGTTTCTAAATGTAGAAATTATTTAATTTAAAGTTAACTGATGTTTCAGTCACCTGATACAGTTTCACAGCACTATATGTAAACAGCATTACTAGCCAGGACCTACTACACTGTGGAACATGACTCAACCTATCTAGCTACTGGGATAGTGAAAGGAACTTGGATATCTTCAGCTATACTGGGGAGGTGCCTGAAAGCATAGCTCAGCTTCACTGCATGGGTTTGTGCATTGTTATGCATAGCAGACCTACAACAATTGAATATATCCAGTTTCTATTTTTAGATGTCTAATGGATGTCTGCTGTATATATGAACAAAGCTATGCATAGCTAAGGAATGCGCCACAGTGTGCAAGCAAGCACATGAAAATAAAAAAAAAATTGATAACTGAATACATCCACTTTCTACTTTTATATGTCTAGTGGATGTCTGCTGTATATGTAAGAAAAGCTAGGCATAGCTAAGCAACACAACGCACCATGCAAACAAGCACATGAAAATAAAATAAAACATGAAAATTGAATACATTCGGTTTTTATTTTTGGACATCTAGTGGATGTCTGCTGTATATGTGAGCAAAGCTAAGCATAGCTGATCAAAGTGCCACACCACACAAACAAGCAGATAAATGTAAAAAAAAAATGCAAGTTAATGAAGTAAAATGTCTTGTACCCCTTTTGGTCCAGGTTAACAGGCTGAAAAGTATTTTGCTGTGCTTACCAATTGTCCAGAATTTTTCTGGACAGTCCACAATTAAGGGACAGCCTGAAAAGTGTGTCTTACATGAATTCAATATCCGTGTTACTGTGTTCTCCCTTTGCAGCAAGCCATAATTAATATGTATCAAAACAATAAGTAAAAAGGTCACACAGAAAAAACAATCACTAAAAACTACAAGAAAAATCTAGCCAAGCTAGAATTTCCACTGTGTGATTCCTTAAACCTCTTGTATTAGAGACACATGGGATATATGCAAATGACCCTTAAGAGCATCTGGTGTTTCAGCTATATGGCAATTCATAATAAGGTCAAAACATGTATGTCCACAGCTAGTGGGGTTTGGTTGTATTGGACTGAATTTGTCCATTAAATGACTTATAATAAAAAAGTCATGGGCATTCAGAATCACAATATAACTGAATCACCTGATAGGCCATTCATTACAGATAATCAGTTTATGGCTGGTGCTCAACAATTAGTGAAGATACACAAAATATAACAAGTTTTCCTGGATTTACTGAAAGAAGACAAGAAGAAGCTAAGGATATAAGCCAATGGTTTACACAATGTAATCTAATGGTCAAAGAAAAGGACACTGGCAAATTGAGAAAGTGGTCCATAGATTGCAAGGACTACTTCTTTGGATGGAGTGTTACTGCCACTATCCAACAAAGGGCAGTCATGTATTTGACTAGTTAAGGTTAATATACATCAAGACTCTTCATGCTAAACTTGTTTACATTTTACAATGACAATATTCTCAGTGAAAACTTTCATAGAGATGTGCCCTGTGGCACAGCTCTTGCTAAGTAAAGAATAGGGGACGTTGCAATGTCCATAGAATCTGAATGGAATGAAAACTAGAAAAACTACTAAACTGAAATATTATAGGAATGAAATTAATTGAAGGAGCTTTGTGGTGTCTTTCCTTCTAAGCCTAATGCATGGTAAAAGTGGTTTTAATAAATTTTCGAGAAACATGGAGAAAGGTTTTGCCAATGAGCCTTGCCTCTACATTATCAGTCTACCTGGTGGGGCTGGGGATTGGGTCTATTTTTATGAATTTTGTGTGGGATACAGAAGCATTGTGCCAGTGGATATTCCACTCTCAATTGGGTCTATATCATATGTTCAAAGTTTTATAACTTCAAACATTAAAATATAGAATTTAAATGTTTAAAGTTATAAAACTTTGAACATATGTAAAAAAAAAAAACCATACCCAAACCTAATGGCTGTAGGCAGGGGGGCAAGCCCACCTGCACCCCCCACACCCCCCGCTCTTTGAATATACCAACTGTGAGACCGCACTACAGTGCAGTAAAGGGAAGATGCGGTCTCAGAGTTGGTATATTTAAAGAGCGGGGGTTGTGGGGGGAGCAGCCCCCCAACATGGGAGTACAGGGGAGCTTGGCCCCCTGCCTACACTAGTCAGATAAGTTCTGTTTTTTTTTATTATATGTTCGATATTTGAATCTTCGAACATTTAAATTTGATTATTTAACATTCAAAGTTTTCAAACATCAAACATATAATATAGACCCTCTCAATTCCTTCCTCAACAAATCTGAAATGTCCCCACAGCTTTATAATATTCCAAAAATGAATCATTTTTTTCTTTAAAAAACTCTGATGGATCCTAGTCCATCTTACTACATATGTGAGTTAGGGCTGAGTAAGGGCTGTACTGAGTGTATGGTGCTCTGTGTGTCACACAGAGCGAGAGAGAGAGAGAGAGAGAGCTTATCTTGCGCAGTAGTAGTGCTACAGTACGGATTTTTTTAAGGTATGTTGTCAAGTTATGGTTAATATTACAGGTGAGGGTTAGGATGCATTACTAAGATGGTGCATGAAGTCTTTGTCCACCTTAGTAACGTGTGCTAATCTTATACCTGGACACGGCCTAACCCTAATCCTATTCCTTCCCTTTAAAAAAAATTATTTCCATACACTATAACTATGCAAAAAATTAGGGTTTTGTGTGATTGAGGATTTTTTTGTGTGTGTGTAATAATCACAAAAGGAAATTGTAATCATTTTCAGTCTTTTGTAGGTGTGGTTGTAAGGATTTTCAGTCATGTGAATGTTTGAACAGTTTGTATTTGGTATACAGACAGTTCAGTCATTGATACAATAATAATATAACAACAATGCCACAAGTTCAAGCAACTGAAGTGGTGATATCAAATTCAATAGTGATCTCCCAAGAAATCCCTAATAGCAGAAGAGCAGTCACAAATGTGTTTTGTACGTAAATACACTCCTATGACCACCTAAAAGTGGTCCTCAAATGAATGTCTGAGATATGACTGTTTTTTTCTACATAGGTTCCAGAAGTAGATGTTTGTGTGCAGTCACTGTTAAAGTATAACAATCTGCATTATCCTTGGATTTTCCAGCTTATTTATTTGTAATATGTGTTGCTTACATACATGCTAGCAGGTGAAGTGGTGGGATTAAAGTCTGTGCTACACTGCACTAAAATTTAGATGGACGTAATAAGTCATACAGGTATTTCACAGCAGAAGACTTTGCTATTACTTCAGGAATGCCTCACAGTGCAATCTCAAACTGTGGTTGAGGCACTGCATGTTATACCTAGTGGCCTTCATTATCATGCTTTGACCTTTTGCTTTATTCCAAGTTTCCATTTGGAGTGTTGTGTTGAATTTATCATTAGTATGAAGAATATGATAACTGTCTTGAGTATTTATTTACTCAGTTATTATATCACAACTAACAAGATTGTATACTTCATCAAAAAAGTGTATTTTTAATTCCTTGCACACTGTAGCAAAAATACTAGAGTATGAAATAAATAAAGCAGTTGTATTACATTTATTTAAGTATTTTGCTGCACTGAAACCCACAGATGTGGAATAGCAATCATAAGTGCATTTTATAGCAGATTACCTTGTTGTTTACGCTTTAAAATTTCACAAAACAATTTAAAAGCTGCACTAAGATACCACCCTTTCTACATTAGTATCAAACAAAGCTTCACAAGCCTTTACTGCTAATATTTGAGATTTTATGTGCACAATATACTCTGAAAATGTTAAAGTATGTACTCACTATAAAGAAGAACAATGACCTACACAGAATACCTCATTGCTGAGTTGCATTACACCACAAGTAAAATTTCTATATATTTAAAAAAAAAAAAAAAAAAAAACAACAGATTGCCAATTTTAGCTCTACCCGAGTTGGTTGTGCACATGATTGTTGTGTGTTTGTGTGTGTGTGTGTGTGTGTGTGTGTGTGTGTGTGTATGCCTGCGTGTATATTTCTGTGTGTGTGTGTGTGTGCATGTGTGTGTGTGTGTGTGTGTGTGTGTGTGTGCGTGCATGTTCATGTGTGCATGTGCTTGTGTTTGTGTGCACGGGTGCGCGTGTGTGTATGTGCTTGTGTCTGTGCACATGCATGAGAATGTATGTGTGTCTGTGCATGGGATGAGTATGAGCATGTGTGTGTGCATGTGTGCTTGTGTGTGTCTGTCTGTGTACATGCATGAGAATGTATGTGCGTCTGTGCACGGTATGAGTGTGTGTGTGTGTGTGTGTATGCATACCTGTGTTTGTATGCGCACACACGTGTGTAGATCTATGAATTTTTGCAGCTTACAAAGAAATAGAAAAACTACATTCCACTCTGCTACAGGCACCATGAAGGCTCAGTGTCTCTTCAACCTAACACCACTCTTAAGTATTCAACTGCGGTACCACCTTTAACATTCCTATAAGAAAAGTGCAGTCCGGGTCTGAACTGTCTGCAAACAGCTACAGTTAACTTTGAACCTAACACCACTCTTAAGTATTCAACTGCGGTACCACCTTTAACATTCCTATAAGAAAAGCACAGTCCGGGTCTGAACTGTCTGCAAACAGCTACAGTTAACTTTGAGTATGTGTCTACCTGTTTGAGCCAATCTTCATTTTCCCCTGGAGAGCACTGTGCTTTGGCTGTAAGCAGCCCCCCACCACCACCACCACACACATCTTCCACTTTCTCTTATTCCCTTCTGTTAGCAAATAGTATCCATAACTGATCAATACTGTGTGTTTGTTAATTTAAACTATGACCACAGTAGCCTACTGATACAAGGTTATCCTGGTTTTCCACCTGAGAAATTAAGAAAAGACTAACAGTTTCAGAGCAGTCCTTGGTCAATTGTGATTGTTTCTTAACACATACTTGTCTTGCTTTGGCTCATTAGCAGCAGTACAAAGAACTGCCTGCTCACACCCTTGTTCTCCCCTCCCCTTCCCTGTTTATTACTTTAAGACAATCCCAGAGTTAATAAATATTACCTGTGGCAGGCACCATTTGTAAAACTACAATCCACTCTGCTGCAGGCCCCATGAAGGCTCAGTGTCTCTCCAGTAAATGTTTTACAACTGTAAATGCCTATTTATGTTGAATTGTATTAGACATTTTACAACTGTATATGTTTATGTTGAATTGTTTTAGACATCTAATATGTTTTATGCTTTATTATTGATGTTACTATGGCATGCACCAAGTTGTTTCTAGTATAATAGTATGTATGGTCTATTTGCATAGCTGCACCTTGTTCACTAATGTTATTCATGTAATTGTGTTGTGTGTGGACAGCTCATACTAGTATCTAAATTATTTCTATAAGTTTGTGCTGTTACTGGTGGATAGAATCACATTAGAGAACCACGACAGATTGCTGCTCGCTATATTTTTATCTGTGGCTGCATAACTGTCTGGGTTTTTGTTTTCTAATGTTCTTCCAATTGGCTCAGTATCTGCATATACTAAGTAGTGGTTCAGGACATTGTCCTGCATGTGGTAGCTATTTGCTCAGTGTGTTTTTTATAATCTTTATAATATATATTTACCATCTCAAAAGTGCTTACTCCTCTCTCTACTCTTCTTTTCTAGACCTAACACCACTCTTAAGTATTCAACTGTGGTGCCACCTTTAACATTCCTATAAGAGAAGCGCAGTCCAGGTCTGAACTGTCTGCAAACAGCTACAGTTAACTTTGAGTATGTGTCTACCTGTTTGAGCCAATCTTCATTTTCCCCTGGAGAGCACTGTGCTTTGGCTGTAAGCACCCCCCCCCCAACACAGACATCTTCCACTTTCTTTTATTCCCATCTGTTAGCAAATAGTATCCATAACTGATCAATACTGTGTGTTTGTTAATTTAAACTATGACCACAGTAGCCTACTGATACAAGGTTATCCTGGTTTTCCACCTGAGAAATTAAGAAAAGACTTACAGTTTCAGAGCAGTCCTTGGTCAATTGTGATTGTTTCTTAACACATACTTGTCTTGCTTTGTGATTGTTTCCAGCCCCTCATACAAGAACCTAACAGGGTCTCTACCTGCTTCGCTCCCCACCCTGCCCCCTATTCCCTCCTGCCCCCAGTGGTCCCACCTTTATTGCACTCAAACCCCTCCCATCTTTCCAATAGCCAACCACAGCGCTAACCCAACACTACCACCTCCATATTCCCTCTACTATCACACCTCCTCAACTGACATGTACAAGCATACCTTTCCTTTGCTCACTGCATGCACTCTCCTTGCATATCTTACATCCTACCAAAGCTCCATCATTCCCCCACTCAACCACTACCACTGTACTACTACTCACACCACCACCCATGTCTCACCCATACTCAGCTCCCCTCCCACCAGCACAAGAACCATCCCTATGCACCCCCTACATATTCTACCAACTATATTACTCAAAGTAAAGCATCCCTACAACTTAACATAGTAACCCTCCCACCATACCTATTACCCACAGAGCACAATCATAAAGTTTCCCTTATAAACAAACACATTCAAAAACTGAGAAAACTAATAATCTCATGCATATCAAAACTAGCCCTAAGTGGAGACATCCACCCCAACCCTGGCCCTACCATCCCCAACCCCAATCCTCATAATCAGACTAGAAACCACAACTTCTCCCATATTACAGCCAATAGAAAGCCAAGTGACTTCCTTCTACTAAGCCTAAATATTAGAAGTATATCCAACAAAGTCCATGAACTCCATGCCACCATAGACTTATACTCCCCAGATATAGTCATCCTGACAGAACCTTAGCTAAAACCTCACATTACCAGTGAGCAAATACTCCCTACAGGTTACGGCATACTAAGAGTAGACCGGCTAAACAAAGGAGGTGGTGTAGCTATAATATTTAAACAGCATCTAAACATCCAGATCTTAAAATCATCAGCTCCACAAATAGGCAATGAAGAAATAATATATACCAACCTCAAAATTAACCAAAACAAAACCATCAACATAATTGGATGCTACTTCCCACCTGGCCAAAACATCCCTCCACTAGAAAACCTCCTCAGCTGGTCTACCCACCATCTCCCCCAAGAAACTACCATCTTAGGTGATTTCAATATTGACTGGCAATCCTGTTCTGGCAACAATCCAACCCATCATGTACACCTTCATGGCTTCACCCAACTAATTCAGTCACCAACAAGGATAAATAAAAACTCCAGCAAGCACACTACCCTGGATTGGATGCTAGTCAGTAAGAACCCCCAGTCATATACAACAGGCTGCTTATCAGATAGCCTCAGTGATCACTCCCCAACATTCCTACTCAAAAAATACCTGTACCAAGCTAAACCTGTCATCTATCGTCAAATACGTAAAAAAATAAACTTTAACCCACTCACATTCATCTCATCCCTCAAGGAATGTAACTGGCATGCGCTAAAGTACCTCAGTCTAGATGACACAGTTGAATTTTTTAATACTACCTTCCTGAACATCCTTAATTACCATGCCCCCATAAGATTTTCCAGAACCAAAGCACAACCCTCCCCATGGCTACAGAAAACCACTAAGTCAGAAATGAAAAACAGGGATAAAGCCTGGGAGCACTGGTGCAAAACCAAAACCCCCACAGCTAGACAGAAATTCCTAGAACTACGCAATAGAGTCAAAAAGCTAATAAAATGGGACAAATTCCAATACTACCAGTCTGCCCTAGACTCCTCACAACACAGCCCCAAACAATTCTGGTCCTCCATAAACTCCATCCTCCACCCAGGTAAAGTCAGTACCCCTCCTCCTAACATCCGTCACTCCTCAGAAACTATTGCTACCTCATTCAACACACACTTCACCCAAACCATACTATCACTAGCTAAACAACACAACCCCCCACCCCTCCAACCCACACCTCCAACTAGTAATCTCCCCACTGCCTTCTCTTTTTCTCCTGTACCTACCTCCAACATAAAAAAAACTCTTAACTAAACTTAAACCCACCAAATTAGCAGCAGACAAACTCCCAAGTGAATACCTACAAATCGCAGCTGATGCTCTGGCCTACCCAGTATCCATCTTGATTAACCGATCTCTGTCAGAAAGTTACGTTCTCACATTGTGGAAAGTCTCACATATAATTCCCCTCCACAAAGGCGGACCCTCTGCAGAACTAACCAATTACCGCCCCATAGCTATCCTCTCTCCAGTCTCCAAAATACTAGAGAGATGCATACACTCTCAGGTCTCACACTACCTCCTTACTAACAACCTCCTTTCCAGCATTTGACATGGTCCCACACAAACAACTTATCTCTGTCCTCAATAACCTATCCTTCTCACAATCAGTCACCAACTGGTTTCAGAGTTACCTGTCTGACCGCCAGTAATCCGTTGTATGGCAGAATGACATATCTCCCCAACTACCTGTCTCCATAGGGGTTCCCCAAGAATCCATCCTTGGACCCCTACTTTTATCTGTTTACACCAATAATCTAGCCTCTGCCACCAAACATGGCACACTCATCCAATACGCAGATGACTCAACCATCATCTGCTCAGCCCAGTCCCTACCCAAACTGCAAAAAGTCACACAGGAAGCCTTTTCCTCTGTTGAAACATGGTTATCCGATGCCCAATTAATACTCAACCCAAACAAAACTAAACTACTCATCTTCCAACCCACCAAACATACTCAAAACAACTCTCACTTTAACATCACAGCAAAAGACAACACCACTATATACACAACTGAACACACCAAATTGCTAGGAGTGGAAATAGACAATAAACTAAAATTTGACATTCACATATCCATGACCATAAAAAGTCCACAAAAACTAGGAGCATTATACAGAAATAAACAATTTCTCACCAAAGCAGCAAAGATTTCAATAGCAAATTCCCACCTTATCTCCACCCTACTTTATGCCTCTCCAGTATATACCAACCTATGGCAATGTGATCTAAACAAGCTAGAGACCTGCTACAACAAAATCGCCAAATTCGCCACAGGGGCATCCTACCATAGCCACCACTGTCTCTCACTTGCTGAACTGGGCTGGCTTGAACTCCCTCACCTCCTTCAGTGGTATCGACTCTCACTCGCCCACAAACTAGTAAACCATCCACTAAATGTCCCATCCCTCCAGAATCTACTCCAACCCTATCGCACCACCAGACCACTAAGATCCAGCAACAAAAATCACTTGCAGATCACTAAAGCCAATAACTCTGCTGGTGAAGCACTATTCTCTTGCACCATAGCCAAATTATGGAACTCACTCCCACCCACAATTACCTCCGTACCATCATGCACCAACTTCAAAACTTTATTAAAAGCGCACCTAAAAACATGCTGGCTATGCCCTTGCAGCTCCCAATCTAATATCATCCACCCCATCCAACTACTACCTTTCTTTCACCTCCACTAACTACCTTGATGATAGCAAGCTCAGATGCTCATAAGCCTAGTACTTATTATACAGCAGGAACTTCTCATTGTTACATTTGTTAATGCCTGTTATGTACTTCACAGATAAAGATTCTAGTTGTCTACTGATGTACTATGTTCTTCATCTGTAAATATGTTGTAAGTAATTTCTATGTTAAATTGTTAATCGCTATGTAATCCAATGTAACTACTGTCTATTTTACTGTGGAGCTTTTCTCCCCGGGCCTCCGCTGAAAATGGACCCACGTCCAGTCGGACACTCCCGGTCAACAAATTAAAATAAATAAATTAATAAAATAGAGCCGCAGACACACAAACATGCGCACACATAGCACTCACACACACACACAGAATTATGTACATTTCACCTCTTATATATATGTGTGCTTCTATGTATGTTAAAGGCTGTACAACATAAGTGCAAACCACATAATACTGATTTGCAGAACTGCTTACTCTAAGTTTGATTCACATTTAAATCTATAAATGGTGAAATTTGATGTAATGCTGTTTAATCTTCGGGCTTTTCCTCTTATGACCCTTCATATCGGTAGCCATATCCCCAAGCAACTGGTACTTATAACTCAAAGACTACATACTTCTGATTAAGGGGAATAATCTGATGCACTATAATTTCAAATGTAGTACACATGTAAAAGTATTTGCTGTTTCTGTGTAGATACATTGAGCATCAAAATGTAGGTTATCTAACTTTCCAAGCAGTAAAAGATTTTACATATGATGGGGAAATTCAGAGACACATTGAGAGCAAATGTGGAAATCCAAGAAATTCTGCAGTCCGTATAGTATGTAAATGGCAGTATAATGACATGACAATGAGGAGCCTTATTAACATGGGAGTATTTGTGAATGCAAATGATGGTAAACAACATGATGTAGAGATGTACATATACTAAGCAAGCCACGAAGCATGCATAGGGTAGCTGCCACACTAATAATTTATACATGCAACAGGCTGTGCTCATTGCCTGTCATTATAGAGTTGCAGGTCATTGCCTTTGTCAGTGCTGCAGCATCCATCTGTGCTTAGCATATCATGCACTCCATGGCAGTGAACTTATGTAGTGCTACCATGTGGAAACAGACACTATACAGAAGCTGGTTGTGATGTGTCAGCCTCTTATGCCAGACCACAAGATGTTTGGTATACCTGTCTCTGTGCATACCATGGTATGTGTGTGTTTCAGAATTCTAGCTACAAGGTCCTTTCACTAAAATAAATAAATAAATGTTTAAAAAAAAAAAAAAAAAAAACAGGAGACATGGTGAGTCTATAACAGGCATCTGCCTCAAGAATACTTCATTAGTTCCTCAATGCCATGCCTCAGCATGTGGGGAGCACAAGTGGTTTCCACGTACCACAGATGAGAGAGACAAGTCAATATGGGTTATATATAACATATCCATTTCCCTGAGATATTTTAAGCTATAAACTGCACTCATTGCAATAAAGGCCTCACCTGGGGAAAAGGAAGGAAGTTATATCATCTGTTAAGGGGTTTCTTTCTATAAACTCTAACGCACATGGTGTAATATGCAATGTGTCTGCAAATCATACAGAGAGGTCCACAACTTACACATAAAGCACATATGCAAACTCTCTTAGAAGCTGGTGCATGGTAATTTTACCCGGGGACATGTTATTGTTGACAGTGGATATGTCCCTGAGCAATGGTTAATGACACATCAAAAATCTGCAGATCATGGCAATGAATGACTTCCACTGTACCCTATCAAATTCTTGTGTCATTGTCGAACATGTATCTAGCCTGACTGTCTTCAGCTGTTTTGATGTGTCCAGAGTTGTCCTGCAGTGTAATCCAGATACATGCAGTATATGTGCAATGTTGAAAGAACATTATTATACACAAGCAGGAGGAGTGCAGTAGACACATTCAGGAGGAGGAAGTCACAGACTCCACTCTTAATGGAACTTACAGCAGCCAAAACAAGGAACTTACCTGTGGTAAATTGATCTTTGGTGGGGGGAGGAGGTCAATGGTCAATGTGTAGGGAGGCAATCTCAAAGTCCGGATAGGCCTTGAAAGAGTTTGCAACCAAAATACCCAGAAATAGAAGTTCTTTCACCTACCCAAACATCCAAGTCCTTTTTAAAATATGCAAGTAAATCAATCTTCCTGATTCTAAAAATAGTATTCCAACATCAACCACCTCAGGAATGGAACAAATTATGTAATAATTTAGTTCTACCAATTGCTATTTCCACAAAAAAAATTAACACTTGAAGACTATTCATATTTTTATCAATACTAGCATGAAAGTTATTGTGAGTATTAAGAAAACATGTATGTATTACAACTAGATCAGATAATGCTTCAACAGACCCTATTCTGTCAGACCTATTACACATCCACACGTCCTTTGCTATTGTAAATACCCACTCAAGGCATCTCAAACTTTTGTTGTTCTGTTTTTTTATGCAAAACAAATAGAACATGTTTGAAGGATAGATATGTATCACAGAGAATACCACTTTTGTGGAAACATCTTCCACTCCACATAAAGCAAATTACTTCTCTTACCTTGGTCAAGAATAATTTAGACAAATGGATGGGTAACTATAAATTCACCCCCTGATATAGCAACCTTGTTCCTCATGGATACAGAAAACATGTAAATGCCCCAACATATCCTTCTTCAGTCCATCATTGGGTTATTTGTATGCAAAATATGTGGTTTAAACACTACCATCGGAATGTAAAACTAGGCTTCTTAAGATCCCCACAAATCAATAGGCTAGTAAGTACATGTGAACTTGTATGCAGCCTACATGTGTGCTATTGATGGATGCAGACTGTTTACAGTTCCTTTTAGAGGCCATAACATTCACATCACCCCCCCCCCCAAGCAGAAACTATGCAATATCATCCTCAAAATAGGCTTCACGCCAGATGAATGTTGGACAGCAGCATTCATTTCCTTGCACAAAGGTGGGGCTTCAATCATCCTGGGTAATTATAGACCCATAAGCCTGACTAGTCTCATCTGTAAAGGTATGGAAAGGATTGCTATGAATTATTAAATAAGAATATAGGCAACGTACAGACTCTCAGCCTCAAACCAGTTCAGTTTCCTTAACAACACATCCTGCCTAATTAATCTGATTGACTCCTTTGAAAACATTACTGAAGCAATTGAGGAGCACAATATAGTGCACAGTGCATAACAAGACCTTACAAAGGTGTTTGGAATTCCATACTCGGGTATCATAGATAATCTCTTCCAGCTAAAAGTCAGTCTATATGTAACTCATTTTATAGCACATTGGCTCACAAATAGAACTGGAAATTGAAGATGGGTACTCTACCTTCCCCTAAAGATATGTCAGTAGTGGTGTATCCCAGGGTTCAATCCTTGGGCCACTGTTCTTTGGAACTTATTATCGGAGGTGAAGGCTAATGTTAAGGGTTTCTGGCTGAACACGTTTTCAGATGACTTCAAACTTAGTGGCATCATAAACTCTCTTGAGGGTATCAGGATACTCCAGCAGGTCCTATCTTGAACAAATAGCAGGTGTTTAAACCATGGACTAAAACTAAAATCCAAGAACTGTCTAATAGTATCCTTTGGCAAGCATGATTCCCTTTGTAACTATTACATTGACAACCCCCCCCCCCCCGAAAATGAATCCATTAGTTAGAGATCTGGGAACCTATGTTGAAAATTAACTGCCCTTTGATCACCACATATCCAATGTAGCAAGAAAGTTTTTTTCATTACACAGATTATATCTAATATTGCATCCAGGTCTATGGATGTAACTATTCCATTGTACTCGGCACTCATTAGGATGACCATTGAGTCTAATGCCCCTTTCAGTACTTACCTCTCCAAAGATTATCACAACTGGAATGACCACAATTCTTTCTCACTAAAACAAGTCAAGGGAATAAATTGTAAAGGCTATCCAGACTGTTTCAAAGTCTGTCCCTCATTTCAATAACATACAAGCTACTGAGAGGCAACCTCTACCTCATATATGAAGCTTCAGCAGACCCTATTCTGTCAGACATATTGCACATTCACAAGTCCATTGCTATTTTAAACACCCACTCAAGGGATCTAAAGTTTGTGTTTTTTTTCAAAATAAATAGAATATGTTGAAGGGATAGATATGTATCACAGAGAACGCCACTTCTGTGGAAGCTCCACGCCACATAAAGCAAATTTTCTTTGTTCAAACATAATTTAGAAAAATGGATAGGTAACCATACAGTCACCCCTAGTTTAGCAGCCTTGTTCCACATGGAGAGCAGAAACATGCAAGTGCCCCAACATATCTATGTGCAGTCCCCCTCTGGGTTATTTGCATGCAAAATATAAAGACTAAAAGCTATAGTAGAAATGTAAGGCTAGGCTTCTTAAGATCCCCTCAAATCAATAGGCTAGTAAGTACCTATGAACCTATATGGGGACTACATGTGTGCTGATGATGGATGCATGCTGTGTACAGTTTCTTTTAGAGGCCTACATAACATTCAATTCACCCCCCTTAAAAAATGACATTACCATCTGTTAGTACTAAGCTAATTGCCCTTGGGAGCCATTTTAAGCCTAGCCAATTATCCCTTGTGGGACTCAAACCCTGCACATTGTGTTTGCAAGGCAAACACCTTAACCATTAGGCCACCTTCTCAATCTCATTAGGCCACGCTAGGCCATTTATAAATACTCACATCTACTTACCAGAGAATGTTACCTTCCTGTCAGGTACTCTCCAGCAAGTCTGTCAAATTTTACTATCTGAATAACCCAGACCATCCCCACAAACAACAAAGGTCATTACAATATACATACTGTATCAAGTGCCATAGGGCTTAAGAAGCTGCACATATCCTCAGACATGTGTCATGGCAGTAAATGTAAAACCCCTTTGTTTTTGTATTACAACTATGATTGCATTATATTTATACACATATAGAATACTAAAGGCATTGCAGCTTACTGACCTATTGTATACCATGGTGCCACATTAGACAAAGTGTGACAGCTCCTCACATTGTCAGCAATGATGTACCTATAAATGGCAACGTAAACAAAAATGTTATGTTACCATACTTTCAGGAAAGTCCTCTAGCAAACAAAGAGTTATACTAAAACTAATATCATGCCTTAGGATATATACTAAACTATCAAATAAAAAAAGCTGCATTGAAAACACCTGCTTCAAAAACTCTACACAAGCTCTATTAGCTGTTGCAAAGGAATCTTCGGTTGTGCTTTGAGGCCTATGGCAGCTTCAGGACTTCATATTTCAAAACTGTGAAACTTTTACTGCAGCACTTCTGCTAATGAGGCATGAGTATATGAATGTTCCTGAATAGCAGGTTTTACTCATTGTGTCCATGACAAAGCTGTGCTAAGAAGCTCACTCAGCTATGTGTACTACTGTGAGTGCCTGTGAAGCACATTGAGTATGCATGGGCAGATCTATCACCCCTGTGAGCATGTGAAGAAAATTAATTAATTTTGCAGCTTATAGAGGTGTTAAGCAGCAAAACTGCTTTCACAGTTAGGTATCACATACTTCGTAAATTATACTCATGTCTGTATTTACGCCCTAACACCATCATACCTAAATATCAGTTTGTATACTAAGAATTGGGACACTTTGACTGATCATCTAATACGGTTGCCAACTTTCTTTGTGGCTAAAACTGGACTATGGTCATGCCCCTCACATCACCCATAACTCCACCCATTCCCACTCCCTCTCCCATTCATGCTCCACCCATTTTGTGACATCACAGTGACATCAGCTGATGGGAAGACACCTCTCAACGTGCATACTGTTTTCTTATTTGCTTCTACTTTGATTACAGTTATTGAAATAAAATAGCACAAACACAGAAGTCCACAATGAGCAATGTAAAGAAGCTAGAAGATAGACCAATCCACACAATACAAGAACCAATTCCTCCACCAGCAGCACCCTTCAGACTGCTTCAGGCAGTCCACCAGCCACAAAGTACTACATCTGATAAGGTCAATATGTGTGCACTTCCATTCTTCTGTGGTTTCAGTGATGTCCCTGATTCTGCCTTAGAATGCTACTTTGACCTTGGCCAACCATGCAACTTTGTTATAAACTACTGAAAATAGCCAACAACAAATGATGCCAGTCCTTACAGGCATAGATTTATTATTCTTAGGAAAATATAATACACGTCCTCCAAGTGTAAACTCTAAGCGAATAATAGCAACATTTTAAACCCTGCTTCAGTCCCAGATTTATAAAATTGTTTGTTTACTCCTTGCTCTTCTGTTTGACAGCTCATTGTGGTAGTTGGTTGTTGACTTGACTGGTGTACAATACCACATTCTCTACAGATAAATACACACTTTAGCAGTACTTCATTTTACTGTTCATCTTCTCTATCAAGGTAAATGGCACTTCATTCAACAGCACCCTTCTATGTCAAAGAAAGCTACTTCAACCACTAGACACACACATACAAATACATATGCATACAGTTAAATAAGGGGTGCATTTTCAGGACTCAATGGCTGCATAGAGACCACCATCGATGTGCTAATTATCAAATCATTATAAGTTTTCATCTATTAGCCTATCAACTATCCAGGTGGTGGTGGTGTGTGTGTGTGTGTGTGTGTGTGTGTGTGTGTGTGTGTGTGTGTGTGTGTGTGTGTGTGTGTGTGAGTGTGTGTATGTGTGTGTGTCTGTGTGTGATGGGGGTGGGACTGAGAGTGCTATGAAATCAGTACCACCACCTCCTTCATAACTCTAAAGTAAAGTTAGCATTTATTTTTCTTTGCTATGCTTCGTTTAAACAAAAGAATAAAGGCCTCTTGCAAAGAGTATTAAACAACTTGAAATATCTTCCACAAAGCATTGCACTGAATTCGCTGTCTCTCTCAAGGCAAGTACAGAACAACACAGCCGCCCTTATAAATTGTGCAACTCATCTTTCTGACAACAATAAGCTGTCTACTAAAAATGTATAAGTAACTCTTACCTTGCCAAACCTTTGCTGCTGTACGTACAACTGTCCGTCTTTAATCAGCGTTTCCATGGCTGCGGGTAACCCAGTCATCTGTTTGCCTCACAGTCCCTGTCAACCCCATCGGTCACCTAGACAGCACAAGTTGCTGTACAACTGGTCATACAGCTAGTTGCCTCGGCAACTCCAGGAAAATGCAAAAGCTATTTATTCAGTTCCAAAACCAAATACTTAGTAAGGTCCTACAAGTCTATAAATACTTCGCTCACACTGACTTCTTTACCTCTGGGAGACTACCTCAGGATCTGCCAAACACAAAACAGATTCGGCATAAAGCAGAGAACATCTCCCTCTAACTTCAGTGAAACTTTCTGCTTTCAAACTTCCTTGTGTTCCACTTCCGCGTCAAGGCAAAGTGATGAAAGAAAAAATGCTGATCTCAGTCCTTCCTTCATCATTAGGGCTATTGTAAACTCTCCATGAAAGCTGTACTTACTGTCCTTTATTTTAAAATTGCGCGGGCAGCAGGAACACGCACACACATAAATGTACTGGACTGTACCATGGTTTTTGCAGCTGTAAAAGTGGGGGGGGGGCCCTTCACTCTATAGACTATAATTCTGGGCTGGCGCCTATGTCGAGACTGTATGTAAATGCCAAACTTGCCTACCAGTGTCTGTTCTCAAAACATGGAAGCAGTGGTGAGGTCTTAGTAGTGACTGAATGGTGGTGGAATGTGGTGAGGGCCAGTAAGCAGGAAGATCAAGTGAATATCGCTACTTTATAGAATCCCCATTACACTTACACTTGAGACTGTGGCAGTGTGGCACAAAACCTGGACTTCATGCGTCTGGTTTTGAATGAAATTTGTAACCGGACAATTTAGCACAAAACCGGACAGTCCGGTCAAAAAACGGACAGCTGGCAACCTTATCTAACAAGCTGCCCAATGTTGCACAGCATGTGCTAAAAAAACAGACAAACAAAAAAAAAACATGCAGAGCATGCATAATCATGTAAGGGATACCATATTTCTCTTAAATGCAGTCTGGTGAATGGTAATGGCATCCAATGGCACTGATATTGGGAAAGCTTCCCGGTGCTACAGCAAATGGAGTAAAACCTTTCTGTATTTCTTGCACAGAGGCCTCCAAGAACACCTGACTAGGGTGTTTTATGACAGTCATCAATAAAAAGTACAGACAGAACCCAATCATATACAGGTAGTATCTTTTGCTAGTGGAATATCCTGTTCTGGTGATTAGTTAGTATCTGATGCCAGTGGTATACCCTGTTCTGATAATTAGTATCTGATGCCAGTGGTATACCCTGCTCTGATGATTAGTTAGTATCTGATGCCAGTGGTATACCCTGCTCTGATGATTAGTTAGTATCTGATGTCAGTGGTTTACCCTGCTCTGATGATTAGCTAGTATCTGATGTCAGTGGTTTACCCTGCTCTGATGATTAGTTAGTATCTGATGTCAGTGGTTTACCCTGCTCTGATGATTAGCTAGTATCTGATGTCAGTGGTTTACCTTGCTCTGATGATTAGTTAGTATCTGATGCCAGTGGTATACCCTGCTCTGATGATTAGTTAGTATCTGATTCCAGTGGTATACCCTGCTCTGATGATTAGTTAGTATCTGATGCCAGTGGTATACCCTGCTCTGATGATTAGTTAGTATCTGATGTCAGTGGTTTACCCTGCTCTGATGATTAGCTAGTATCTGATGTCAGTGGTTTACCTTGCTCTGATGATTAGTTAGTATCTGATGCCAGTGGTATACACTGCTCTGATGATTAGTTAGTATCTGATTCCAGTGGTATACCCTGCTCTGATGATTAGTTAGTATCTGATGTCAGTGGTTTACCCTGCTCTGATGATTGGCTAGTATCTGATGTCAGTGGTTTACCCTGCTCTGATGATTAGCTAGTATCTGATGTCAGTGGTTTACATTGCTCTGATGATTAGTTAGTATCTGATGTCAGTGGTATACCCTGCTCTGATGATTAGCTAGTATCTGATGTCAGTGGTTTACCTTGCTCTGATGATTAGCTAGTATCTGATTCCAGTGGTATACACTGCTCTGATGATTAGTTAGTATCTGATTCCAGTGGTATACCCTGCACTGATGATTAGTTAGTATCTGATGTCAGTGGTATACCCTGCTCTGATGATTAGTTAGTATCTGATGTCAGTGGTTTACCCTGCTCTGATGATTAGCTAGTATCTGATGTCAGTGGTTTACCTTGCTCTGATGATTAGCTAGTATCTGATGTCAGTGGTTTACCCTGTTCTGATAATTAGTATCTGATGCCAGTGGTATACCCTGCTCTGATGATTAGTTAGTATCTGATGCCAGTGGTATACCCTGCTCTGATGATTAGTTAGTATCTGATGTCAGTGGTTTACCCTGCTCTGATGATTAGCTAGTATCTGATGTCAGTGGTTTACCCTGCTCTGATGATTAGCTAGTATCTGATGTCAGTGGTTTACCCTGCTCTGATGATTAGCTAGTATCTGATGTCAGTGGTTTACCTTGCTCTGATGATTAGCTAGTATCTGATGCCAGTGGTATACCCTGCTCTGATGATTAGTTAGTATCTGATGCCAGTGGTATACCCTGCTCTGATGATTAGTTAGTATCTGATGTCAGTGGTTTACCCTGCTCTGATGATTAGCTAGTATCTGATGTCAGTGGTTTACCCTGCTTTGATGATTAGTTAGTATCTGATGTCAGTGGTTTACCCTGCTCTGATGATTAGCTAGTATCTGATGTCAGTGGTTTACCTTGCTCTGATGATTAGTTAGTATCTGATGTCAGTGGTATACCCTGCTCTGATGATTAGTTAGTATCTGATGTCAGTGGTTTACCCTGCTCTGATGATTAGTTAGTATCTGATGTCAGTGGTTTACCTTGCTAAGATGATTAGTTAGTTTCTGATTCCAGTGGTATACCTTGCTCTGATGATTAGTTAGTATCTGATTCCAGTGGTATACCTTGCTCTGATGATTAGTTAGTATCTGATGCCAGTGGTATACCCTGCTCTGATGATTAGCTAGTATCTGATGTCAGTGATTTACCTTGCTAAGATGATTAGTTAGTATCTGATGCCAGTGGTATACCCTGCTCTGATGATTAGCTAGTATCTGATGTCAGTGGTATACCTTGCTCTGATGATTAGTTAGTATCTGATGTCAGTGGTTTACCTTGCTCTGATGATTAGTTAGTATCTGATTCCAGTGGTATACCTTGCTCTGATGATTAGTTAGTATCTGATGTCAGTGGTTTACCTTGCTCTGATGATTAGTTAGTATCTGATTCCAGTGGTATACCCTGCTCTGATGATTAGCTAGTATCTGATGTCAGTGGTTTACCCTGCTCTGATGATTAGCTAGTATCTGATGTCAGTGGTTTACCTTGCTCTGATGATTAGTTAGTATCTGATTCCAGTGGTATACCTTGCTCTGATGATTAGTTAGTATCTGATGCCAGTGGTATACCCTGCTCTGATGATTAGTTAGTATCTGATGTCAGTGGTATACCCTGCTCTGATGATTAGTTAGTATCTGATGTCAGTGGTTTACCCTGCTCTGATGATTAGTGCTGGCACCACTTTGGTGGTGGGAAAAGGCTCCATCCTGGCATTCACAGAATGTGATAAAAAAAAGATTAGAGCAAGGAGTGCTGAGATGCATTGTAAGTACTACTTATTGACCGTTCATTAAGTTGTGTTCTACCTTCTATTTAAAAGTACTGGATATGTAACATTATTATTATTATTATTATTATTATTATTATTATTATTATTATTATTATTATTAGTAGTAGTAGTAGTAGTAGTAGTAGTAGTATTTTTGTAGTTCTGGAGAATATCTTGGAGAACAACATTCTATATCAGAGAAGAATGGGGAGCTTTTCTAGGCTAAGGGGTACACATTGATGTTTCTTAACATAATTTTGAGTAAATTCTGTATGTAGCTGCAAGTATGTGAACTCATCGCCAGAGTGAGGCATTGTAGGGATGTTGCTATTTAGTTACACAAGTGCCTTGTACATATTACAATTGCACTTAAATTTGCATATGTTACTTAGATATTCACCTGTGCAGTGACAGTTATCATAAGACACACTAGATATAACCATTTAATGAGGCTATATGTGTGCTAAGGGTATGTAGTTTGGTACCCCCTGGGTAAGCTGATGAAAGTGGTAGAACAGTTGATTGATAAGTAGTTGGAAGCCCACATCAGCAACTTATAGCAAGTCCTTGAACAACTTGAGTCACAATACTGCCTGTCTGTGCAAGCACGTCCTCTCCCTCAGTCTACCTCAGGAAATGTGATGCAGAAGGGTGTGTCCAACCTATCCTCTAACCTGGTGTGCCCCTTACTTATGAGCTTCTTCTTCCACATTGGTTGTCCAGTCCTCATTATCACCACAGTCTTCCCTATTTTTTGTGACTGCAACTGCACTGTCCTTCCGCAGGTTTGTCAGCATTGTCCTGTCAGTTTTTGTCTCTGTTTTTTGTTTAAGTGCCCTGCTTTTAAATAACATCCTCTTTCCATTTCCTGACTCTTTAAAGGAAGTATAGAGGAGGTGGATAAGTGGCTTAATTTTTGCTGACACTCAATCTTCTTATTTTTGGGTTGTTTTGCAAATGATTGTTTTACAGCCTCAGCATAAGACATTGTGGTGCTGTGGTACAATTAGTAAAGCATAATGATGGAGGTGTATTACGTCCATGGAAGTTAACAGATGAGACGGAAGCCTCAAAATTAATTAGGAATTTATACCTGTTACAGGTAGAATTATTAATGTTGATTCAAAATTCATTGCCAGTAAGCATAAGTCAGTTGGTACACTGCCTTAGGAGACCTACTGCTAAAAGTCTGGTGACAGAGGTGAAACGAGTAAGGTATCCTTCCATGTTGTCTGCTGTTTAGGTATTTAGGTGAGTAAAGAAAATTCAGTCAAAGAAGAGGAACCTCCGAAATTAATCTCCTAATGTTCATTAATATGAGTACATAAAATGAGACTTTGAGGAGCTACCTAATACAGATGTATAGTAAGGCCAGGCAACTCAAGAGCCACCAAGTTTAAAAGGACAGCAAGAATGGAGAACACTGGGCCATACATAAGTCACATTTAAGAATACAGATGCTTGTTATGTTATCATTGTCATCAACCCCTCTTTCCCATTTTTTATATAGGGAAGGGGTATCACACCAAATCTCCTAGAACCACTATAGCTGATATTGTTAAGATTGTGGTAGCACAAATTGGCAAATATTCTTTTTTGTTACTGATAAGTTATAGCAATTAGTAATAATTACATTTAAATAAGAAAATGGCAGTATTTTGCTAAAATTAAGCAATGCCATAATGTTTGCGTGAATTTTATGGTATGAAATAAACAAATTAGGAAAGATTTTTTCTTAAATTTCTTCCTTAGTTGTGGCATTATTTGTGTGCATGTGTAAGTGCTTAAAAGAATTGTTGGTATAGTGCTGCTTACTGGGCAAATGCCTATGTATAAGAAGGTTCTGAGCTTTAATGGAATTAGGAACATGATGCATAGATGACTAGCATTTGTATGAGTGACAATTACAGGAAACCAAAGCACTGAAAGACAGGCTGAGCAAGAGAAGAGTGAAGGCAGAATAGAAAGTAGCTGGTGTTCTGTCGAAAGAAAATAGACAGGCAGAGGCAGTGTCATTAAGCATTTTGGGTGACGATGGGAGCTCTCACATGCCTAATGTGGGAAGACCAATTTGAATTGCCCCACGTATCACAGTATGCGCCAGACGGCAACTGATAGTACCTACAAGGCCTATGCCAAAGCTGTGGTTTGACTATCAAAGATTTAGGGATATAATTCTATAAAAAGAATAGGCAACGCAGTGTGACACTGCAAAGTGTAAGACAAGTCATGGCAATGCAAAAGTATTGCTTTAGTGATCTTCTACTTATAAAAACAAATATATTTAATGTCCTCCAGTGTACAGGCCTCGGCATCCGAGCATTTAGAGCCTTAGCTCCATATTCCTGTGTTATGTGGTGTGCAGATATGGGTTGCCCAGCAATAGAGTTCCATTGACCACAAGCCACAGGTATCACAGAGCATCAAAGTGGATATGGGAAATCCTAATAGTGGTGACATGTAATGCAGTCATATGAGACATACCACACATGGATATGACAGCAAGCAGAAGGGTACATGCAGAGATATGTTGAATGTCTAGCAGAATGGCTGTATCCATAGGACCAAAATGGAAAGGGTGGTGTACATGATTCATAGCCTGCTGGTATAAGGAATAGCTCATACACAGCATTCTGCATTATGTGACAAAGGGTAATGGCATCACTGGCATTGACAACATATGGCAAATCAGTAATAGTGGTGCTACTCTAGTCAAACATGCACTGGTCATCCATCTGCCACATGGAAACACTGGCACTAAATATGAATATATGAAAAGTCAGAGGAAAAATCTCATTTATTTGGGGCTACAGAAACAACAGAGAATAGACTACTAAGGAAAGGATTTCCTGGGCCTTGCCTCCAAAAATACATGGAAGGGTGCTGCAGAAATACCATTACAGTTTCCAATGCAGATATAGAGGGGCTGCTATGGTCCACCAGTCACCAACACCTGCCAAATGCAGGTGAGGGGCAAATGTATATCCAGATTGCAGATTTCTACTCCTGTGCAACCAGGAGAATGAGCCATAACTATTAAGTCCTTGTGTGATACCGAAGGCCCAGGGATCATGTTTCAACTACACACATGTTGTGCAGTGATCTGGCATGCACAGGCTTAGACAAGTCAATATACAACCACACAGCACTAACAAGGTGGGTTCATTGTCCTGTGCATTGGCCTATTAATTCCAGCTGCTTGGTACAATAATGCCAGTGTGATAATACAGGTGTACTGGCACTTTTGCTGCTGTTGACAACAAAAGACAACCTGCATGACCTTGGTGCTACAAAGGAATGGCTGATCAATAGAATATGTGTAAAAAAGGGATAGTGACTCTGGCAGCTCTGTAACATACATGACCTCATAAACGTAAACAATGACATCAGATATGTACTTCTAGTGCTTCTTCTGATAAGCCCTGGGGGCATAAATATATGTGCACACCACTGTTGGATATCCAAAATGAGAGTTGTCTACTGCCAGAGCCCAAGTTAAACATTTCTGATTTTGTGTTTACTACCATAAAGAACATCTACTTCAGTTTCCCAGCAATGCCTTCTAAGGGATGCTTATTCAACTTTTCACCTCGTGCCTGGAAACGTGCAGAAACATAGACTTGCACCCAGTATGGCATGGATGCAAAGTTTCATCAGCATGTGACGTGACTTATACACTTGAAATTTATATGAGTCACAGGTTGCTGCTGCTGCATTTCATGATCCAAAAGGCCTGCTTTGAGAAAGTGCTACAACTATGGTCATGTTTTTGGAAGACACCTTCAGTCTCAGATGCAGAAATCAATTTACAATTAGAGACTTTTAGCACCTATGTCATACTTCTGAGTACCTGGCAGTTGACTTAAAGGATTAAGGAGTTGTTAAGAAGCTGTATCCTGTGGTCCCGATGTACAAGGTTTGATTCTCTTAGCCTCCATTGCCTAAATGTGTGATTCTGAACAAGTCACTTAACCAGACACTGCTCCTGGGCTGAGTGTAAAAAGGTCCATAGAGATCTGTACTATACCCTGGAAGACAATAAAATAAATACCTGCCAGAGTTTTGGAGCATGCTTGACTTTAGAAGAAAGGATCCTCCATGGAGCCATAAAACTGTATAGACATGGCATCTTGGATTTTAGCGCCTCCTTGGAAAAATGGCAAGTTGATCACAATACACCTTTAACTTACTTCAAGACAGAGCTATAACTAGCTCATTTTGTGCCTGATTGCATTCTGTGATCTGAACCTGGCCAAATTCAGGAGAAAAAAATTAGTCTGCTTTAAAATGAAGTAAAGAGCTTGCTCAGATGCACGTAAGGGCTGCTGCAGTTATAATACCACCTATAAAGCTTTTCTGTGCTTCAGTCATGACTGCAATTACAGTTCTACAGATTCAAAATACTTCCACTGGTAATATATTTTAACCTTGCTAGGAGACACCAAAAAGTATCTGATGATCATGAAATAATTTTCCCTGGGATTCAATAAAGCTTACACGGAGTGTAAGAATAGTGCAGTCGCTCCTGCATGGAATATGGCAGCTGGGCAATCCAGTAAACAAGCCTGGGAACATGCATAAGCTGGGCAGCTCTATTCCCACAAGGACACCATTGAATAATAGTAATTACCTCATTTGGTGGTGAAAACCATGCAAATGAGCTGAGTTAGCTATTCAGTAAGCAGGCAGGCATCCGTGCAGGAAGAGTGTTACCTGCAGAAATGTATTCGGCTACATGCCGAATACATTTCTGCAACAATCAAAACGGCATGACAGCTCCAATAAAGGCATGTATTGGCCATTGGCATAGAAAAGTGTTGCAAAATTATAAAAATAAAAGTTTTTTTTGACCGATCTTGGATGTTTAGGCATAGGGCAGTGATGGGCAAATGGGATTGTGCCAAAAATATATAAAAAAGCAATTTTAAGCAAAATCTGCATTTTGCTATTACAGTCTATGGTATGCAGAATCAAAACAATACCAGAGAACAGTAGTTGTTAAGGGGAAAGGTTCTAGTGTAGTGTAGTAACTAGGGATTAAGGCAATGGGGTATGCTAATGAGGGAAATTTACAAAAAGATTCTAAGTGTCAAACTGCACCCAACTGTGTAGGTACTATAAGGCAGTGGTGTAAGCAGGAGGAGCAGCAGACATGAAAAGGGTGTGTGTTATGCTTGGTGTAAGCACAGTGGAGCTCCATGGCTCCCAGATAAGCGTAGCTAAGCACAACTAAGTAAGTGGGTGTGTCTGAGGCTGTATTGACTTATTCCATGAAATGAAGAATGTGTTTGCATCCAGGGAGGGCCATTTCTCAGTGTTTACATTAGGTAAATGGGTTTGCACAGAAAAAATAAAACCCCAGATATAGCAGGACTGTTTACATTTGGGCTCCAGGTTTGCGAAGTGCCTCTGGGCTTAAAAGGGGCATAAATGGGAAGGGAGAAAAAGAAAAAAAAGGAAATAGCAGAATAAAAGCAATCAAGTACAAATAACATAGCTGGCAGGTGAAATGCATCATAGTCAGCCAATCATACAGGCAGCACCTGCAGCACAACAGTATAAACTATGGAAACACCTTACAGTCTGTTTTTTCCCACAAACTCTGCAACATTAGTGTACACATACAGGGGAATTTTAACTGAAAGAATGTTAGGGGTTGCCATTGCTTTGATCCATCAGTATGTGCTAGAGGCTGAGGGTGGTGAGGATGATAATGCTGACAACCGCCACAGACCGAGGAGGAGGAGAAGAGTGTTCAGACCCAGGGTAACTTACCAAGGGCTACATGTTCTGGAGATAGTAGAGTGCTACAGGGTGGACATTGAGCTACTTCAGCAAATCATAGAGCTGTGCTCACCTCAACTTAGACCAAGAGCCAACAGAGGGGAACCCATCCCAGTGGATACGAAAGTATATGTAGCCTTAATAATACTAGCTACAGGAACTTTCCAAAGACCAACTGGGGACATCATGGGGCTCTCACTGGCATCCCCATCCAGGGTACTCTACCATTTCCTGGATGCCATCCTACCACATGCCAGTGAGCACATTTACTTCCCCAACACCCTTGAGGAGAGGACCAGCAATATGCATCTCTTCCACCAAGTAGAAGAATACCCGGAGGTATTGGGTGCAATAGACTGCACTCACATCCACATCAAAACACCACCTGATGAACAGGGCAGGGTCTACATAAACTGCAAGGGCTTCCCCTCCATCAGCTGCCAAGTCATGTGCAGTGCCCAGGGCATTATCATAAACGTGTGTGCTGGCAGCCCTGGAAACTATCACGACTCCCACATCTGGCATACGTCACAGCTGTACCAGGCATTTGTCAGTGGGGACATGTCATATGGCCAACTGGTGGGGGATGCTGGCTATGCACTGGAGCCGTGTCTGATTACACCCATCAGAAATGCACACACACACAGACTCAAGAATCCTATAATGAGGTACATGCACAAACCAGGATCATTATAGAGCATGTGTTTGGGATGCTTGAGTCACAGGTCCACTGCCTTGAGATATCTGGTGGAGCTTTGCAGTACTCTCCAGCCACATGTGCACACATGTTCATAGTATGTGCCATGCTACATAATATGATCCTGTGGAAACAGCTGCAGCAGGAACAGCCTGTGGAAGGGCCACACAGCCCCCCGCTATTGCCAAGGTCTCCACGAAGGACTCAGAGGAAGAGGACCCTGAGTATGCTCCCGTAGGCAGATGGAGGCATGCCCAGTATGCCCAGGCCTTGGCAAAGAGGCAACACATAGCACACACACTGACACTGTAGGGACCCAGGGACTGACACCTCTCTCTGACTCACACACACAGTAAAATGGATGACACACACATCACATTACCTGTAACTTACCATGTATAGGCACAGTACTGTGTACATCCAACATAGGTGGCCCTCAAGCACCATACTGAAAACTGCCGCAGGTCCAAGGTAAGTCCGTCTTCTTAGCAATAAATGAAGGATTAGTATGTTTTGGTAGGATCTCTATGGTAATGCTGCTTGCATACAAGGGAATGGGATGGCCTACTGGGATAGCAGCAGACAACTTACAGCTATGTGTGACACCAAGTAATGTCTACACAATATTGGCATTCCCACACTGTGCAGTATCATTTAAGGTGACATATCCCACTGCAGTATATGTCAGGGGCCAACTAAGGGGGGGGGGTCATAGATCACATGCACAGAAGTCACTGTGGGGATCCCATACTCAATCCCAGAGTCACACAGCAAGTCAGATGTAGAAAACCATAAAGGAATGTCTGACTAAGGCACACAAATGGCAACATTGATGGAATACCCCCCTACAGACCGACAGAGTGATATCACAGCTGGCCTTGCGGTTGCAGTTAGACTCTCAGAAGGGTACGAAGTCTGACTCAAGCGTATGGTATTACAATCTGACCTGTGGTCTCTAGTGATATGCCTCTATTCTCCAAGACAGGGGACAATACTATGCTAAATGGAAACAAAATTAAAGCCAATATCATCACAGTCTGTGTAAATGTGCACTGCTGACAGGTGTGCCCCCCCCACACCCATATTCAGATAGAAATGCAGTAACATGTAAGTTTGTAGGGTAATAGCAGCAGAGCACACATTGCCAGGGCTGTCCCAATCAAGATGATAACTTGTTGCATGTCCACAATATGCAGGGGTCAATGAGCTATGCATATGTGTGGGGAATACTTGTCAGGATATTGCCACCAACTTACCATGGCTGTTGTGTCCTATGGGCCTAGGTACAGTACTGTGGTAGACAGGGCCATGTTCCATGAAATGCAGTGCAAACTATTTTGCATGTCAGCTACACATATGGTGGGAGTTGTACACACTGTCCAGCTGTCAATATCCATTACTGCTGGGAAGCTGGACAGGTCATGTACAGGGGGCCACACATATGAACAGTACACAGGCTGGAGTAACCTACATAGTGCCTACCATACCTCACAACTGTATAGACCTTTTGCAGAATGTACACATGTTTGCATCATATCTGTGGTGTCTTTATTCTGAAATAGTGGTTTTCTGGCAAATCAATGGCATACCACGAAAGTCTAAAGTCAGAAAATATTGATGGATTGTAGTGTCTCAGACTTCATACCCTATAGAAAAATGCATAATAATGCAAAATCTGTTATTGTATCACCCTTCCAGGTTTGTAAGGCCAATAGTTACAATGGTCTGTATATTTAGGCCTCTGTCACTCAGTTACTCATGGCTTTGTCCAGATATCTGGCTCACATATGTAGAGAGGTATGTTGCCTAGTAGCACAGCAGTGTGTTCTGTCACTTACCATTGTCACCTGGGAGGGGGTCCACTGCCTGGCAGCCTGGGAGCATATGAGTGACAGAATGTTCTGCCTCACTATGGCCTACAGGCCTGCAGCAGTCTCACATGGCCTACAGGCCTCTGGCAAAGGCCCATGCCCCACCCATAGTGCCTTTGCAGGGAATATCATGGGGTCCATACTACCAACATAACACAGTTAGCAAAATGCAAATATAAGACCATGCTACTAAATGCTAGTAGCATACCTCTCAACCTCGTAGAGGAAGAAATCTGGACAAAGCCATACATAATGGTGGGATAAAGGCCCAGCTATAGGGACATATTTGAAATATTGCTCTCATAATGTTAGACAGATGATAGAATAACAGAGAGGGTGTGTAGCATCATGGATGTCATGAAGGTTGAAGTCTGAAACGCTAATGTTCTGTCAGTACTCCCTGACTGCAACCCTGACTGATTTGCAACAAATGTGCTAAAAAAACACAATGTTAAGGGAAACTAACCAGATATATGAGGCATGCATTTGGATAATCTGTAAGAATCTGTACAGTTGACAGGTATGGCCACACCAAGATATGATCTGTCAGGTAAGAAGAATACCACACAACTAGGAGATCCCTAGCCAGCATATCACCAAGGTGCTGGACCTTTTGCACAGCTTCATCAGTCAATCGGCTGTAGCCACATCTCCCAACTGGCCGGACTGTGCGAGAATGTCCAGCCTTTACCTCATAATATAGGTCTGTGCACCATCCATCATGTATGTCTCTGGTAAATAACTGTCATGATCCGAACATGATCGAAACAAAATCGCCACTGATTCTAAAGACAACCACAAAGCATTCTATAGCTATGTCAAGAATCTCAATGGCAACACTCATATCTGCTCTGAGTTACAGCACAATGGCACTAAATATACAGACCCAAATGATATTGCCAACATCCTGGCAGATAGGTTCAGTGCTAACTTTATCCCCCTCTCACCCTCTAAAGAGCCCATCTCTATACTGGAAGAATGCAAAGTTCCTGTAATCATGACTGCACAGGTAAAACCAACACTCTCCAAAGCCAAGAACACAGCATCCATGGGACCAGACAACATCCCAGGCTGCATTCTACATGAACTACAGAATGAACTGGCACCCAACCTAAGTACCATGTTCAATCATAGCCTCCCCTCAGGCTTTGTGCCTGCTGAATGGTGTACAGCAATGGCTATCCCACAAAGGGGGAGCCACCACGGACCCTGAGAACTACCACCCCATTAGCCTGACGAGCCTGGTCTGCAAGGCATTGGAATGTATCATCATGGAACTTATAAAAAAAGACATTGGTAATCTCCAAACTGTAATCCCACCCAGTTCGGGTTTGTAAAAGGCAGATCATGTCTCCTAAACCTGATAGACTTCTTTGAAGCAGTCACCAAAGCTGTAGACAAGGGTAAGGTGGTTCACACAGCCTATCTAGATCTTGCCAAGGCTTTTGACACCATCCCCCACTCTGGAATTATAGATAAACTCACTAAACTAGGTATAAATCCCTATGTCACAAGATGGGTTGCCAACTGGCTCACTGACAGAACCCACACTGTGAAAGTAGCAGACTCCAAATCCGACTTCAGACCAGTGACAAGTGGAGTACCACAGGGTTCAGTCCTGGGTCCTCTCCTGTTTGGTATCTACTTCTCTGAAGTACAGGCTAACACAGAAGGTCTTTGGCTAACGAAGTTTGCAGATGACTGCAAACTAGGAGCCATAATCAAAACTCCTAACGATGTGGACATCCTACAAAAGGGCCTCACTGAGAAAGATGCCTGGTGTCAAAGTCATGGCCTCAAGCTCAATGCCAAAAAGTGCATTGTCATCCCCTTTGTTAAATACTATGTACCCATGAACTACAACATAGGCGGTAGTATACTTAACACTGAAAGTGTGATAAGAGACCTTGGGACACAGGTGGACAGTAATCTCTCCTTTGATAATCACATCGCCACAGTAGTCAGGAAATCCTTCTACATAGTACACCTCATCACAAAAGGTTTCTCATCCAGAAAAAAAGAGGTCATTGTTCCCCTCTACTCATCACTCAGACCCATTATAGAGTACAACGCCCCTTTTGGAATGTACCTCACAAGACATCTACAACAACTGGAAAGGTCGCAGAAATGCCTCACAAAGAGGATTACTGACTTCAAACAGATGCCCTACGCAGACCATCTAAAAAAACTCCAGCTTTACTCCGTTGCATATCGCCTACACAGAGGTGATCTCTGCCTAACATACAAAGCTATGTCAAACCCAGAGCTGTTGGACATGCTACACTTAAAGAAATCCCAATCCCTCCGAGCTACACTCTCTAGGGACCTAAACCTTGTCACCACAATAAACAGAACATGCCAGAGGGATAGATTCCTGTCCCAGAGGCTTCCCATACTCTGGAATAAACTACCTATTTATATCAAACAAAGCTCCTCATTAGCACTCTTCAAGAAAAATCTTGATGATTGGATGGGAAATAAGAAATTCACCCTGGGGATCACCTCTGTGGCTCTGCTCGACAGTGGCACAGGAAAATAATTTTCTTGGGTGGCAAAAGCCAGGGTACCTTTTTGGCTGGGCTTGTATAGGTCCCAGGGCCGATAGCCTAGTACCTACCTATGAACCTATGAACCTATGATTATATATGTCAGTAGGTAATGACACAATACAGTACAGTGTCAAACATTACATATGTCAGAAAATGTCTGCTAAAACAAACCCTGTCACTCAAGCAACTCCTACACTGATAAGAGTAATAGCTACAGTACCCCCCCATGTTTGGCCCATTATTTATATTGGCAGCCTATCTTCAGATATCTTGCACAAATAGGCTGCAAGGTATAGCTGTAGCACACAACACCCCAGAATAGAATACAAGTATCCCAGCTAGAATGGATTCCCACACTTACTATAGAAGATCATACTAAGCATGCTCCTACACTTACAGAAGTGAAGCTCATGTCTGAAACTACATCGGACTATATATATATATATATATCACTGTATTGTGCAAATGTCTTTGCATACACACAGCTATGTAAACCTAACTGTCTCTACACACACACACACACACACACACACGCACACGAACATGCACACACACGCACACACACACACAAACACGCACACACACACAAACACGCACACACACACGCACACACACACACATACCAGACAGGATCACCCACAGCCAGCTGTAGATGGCCCATATGTGGTATATCTCCATCTGTTGATGTATATGGGCAATCTATTACAATATTCCAAGCATACACACACAGACATGGGAAAGAGAGGGACAGACAGTGATAGAGCGAGACACACAAGGAGACATATACAGTGAGTCATACACAGGATACCATGAATAGCATAGAGTGATCTCCTGCTACAGATAGTTGCATACCAGTTGTAAGTACTGGCATGTGCCAGCATGAAGATGAGATTCATTGCCTGATGGTACTGAGGTGGGGATTGGAATAGCACATCACCTACCTTTGTGTGTGTGTGTGTGTGTGTGTGTGTGTGTGTGTGTGTGTGTGTGTGTCTGTAGGGCAAATATTATGATGCCTCACCCACCCAGTACACTTCCCATTGCCCTACTATATAACATTTGACAGTGTCTTTCACCTTAGAGGTACCTTTGGATTGGCTTCAGTGTTGTGAGTTCTATAGTGTGTGTGATAACTGCATAACACTATAATACAAATAACTAGATAGGTTAGGGTTCTAATCATAGTCTCAGCATAAGTAACAGTGTTTTGTGTGTGTGTGTGTGTGTGTGTGTGTGTGTGTGTGTGTGTTTGTAGGTTAAAGATTTTGAGCCTGTTCTCACCCAGTACACTTCCCATTGCCCTACTTTAGCATTATTGCTGATGTCAGTCACCTTAGATGTACCTTTGGGCAGCCCTCAGCCCTATAAGCTCTGTAGTGTGTGGGATAATTGTGTAATGCTATAGTACAAATAACTAGTTAGGTAGTGGGTTCTAATCTCTATCCTGGCAAATATAAAGGTGTGTGTGTTTGTAGGTTAAAGATTTTGAGCCTGTTCACAACTAGTACACATCTGATTGCCCTAATTTAGCATTCCGGCTGATGTCAGTCACCTTAGAAGTATCTTTGGGCAGCTCCCAGCACTATATGCTCTGTGGCACATGCAATAATTGTGTAACACTATAGTACATATGGCTAGCTAGGTAGGGGGTTCTAATCTCAGTCCTGGTAAATATAAAGGTGTGTGTAGTTGTAGGTTAAAGATTTTGAGCCTGTTCACACCTAGTACACTTCCCATTGTGCTACTTTAGCATTCCTTCTGTCAGTCACCTTAGAAGTACCTTTGGGCAACCCTCAGCCCTATAAGCTCTGTCATGCATGCGATAATTGTGTAACACTATAGTACAAATAACTAGTTAGGTAGGGGTTATAATCTCAGTCCTCAAAAATGTAAACGTGAGTGTGTTTGTGTGTTTGCAGGTTATATATTTTGAGCCTGTTCACACCCAGTACACTTCCCATTCCCCTACTTTAGCAGTCCTGCTGATGTCGGTCACCTTAGAAATACATTTGAGCTGCTCTCAGCCATATAAGCTACGTGGCGCATGAGATAATTTCATAATTGGGAGGGTGGCCTAATGATTAAGGTGTTTGCCTTACAAACACAAGGTGCAGGGTTCAAGTCTCACAAAGGATAATTGGCTAGGCTTAAAATGGCTCGCAAGGGCAGTTAGCTTAGTACTAATCTATGAACCTATCTATGAACCTATAATACTATAATAAAAATAACTAGTTAAGCAGGGGTTTTAATCTCAGTTCTGGGAAATGTGTATGTAACTGTATATATGTGTAGGTTAAAATATTTTGTGGCCTCTCTCACCCATTACATCACCCATTGCCATACTTTACAAGGGCCGGTGATGTTCCTCACCTTAGAAGTACCTTGGGACAGCCTTCGCCCTATAAGTTCTGTGGTGTGTGCCATAAATGCATAACCCTGTAGTATCAGTAACTATATATGTAGGGGTTCTAATCTCAGTCCTGGTAAATGTGTGTGTGTGTGTGTGTGTGTGTGTGTGTGTGTGTGTGTGTGTGTGTGTGTGTGTGTGTGTGTGTGTGTGTGTGTGTGTGTGTGTCTGTGGGTGTGTGAACCATATCCATTGGGGGGGTGGGTTTTGCAATTTTTTGCTGTCACCCATATAGTACACATCACAATGTCCCCTTTAAAAGGCCCACTGTTGTCATACACTGTAGAGGTAGCTGTAGACACTCTGCAGCCCTATAAACTCTGTGCCACGTGCAATAATTATGTAACAGTATGTAATAAATAACAATATAGGCAGCCCTTCTAATCCTTAGATACCATTTGCCACTCAGGAATCATGGACAAACACACTCAGCTAGGCATCAAACACTATATCACTAGGTGGCTTCCATTCTGGCTCACAGATAGAACACACAGTGTGAAAGCAACAGGCTCCATGTCAGACTGCCGACCAGTTATGAGTGGAGTCTCTGAGGGTTTGGTCCTGGCTCCCCTTGTGTTCAGGATCCACACCTCTGAAGTCCTGCCCAATGGGAAGGGACACTGGCTGACAATATTTGCAGATGACTGCAAGGTGGGTGCTATTTTTACCTCCCTACGTGATGTTGACATCCTGCACAAAGGCCTCACTGGGACCTATGACTGGTGTCAGAACCCTGGACTTTAGCTCAATACCAGTAAATGTGCCGCCATCCCCTTTGGAAACAACATGGTTCCCATGAATTACTACATTGATGGTAGTCCACTGAACACTGGCATTGTTATAAGAGAACTGGGAGCACAGGTTGACAGTGAGCTCTCTGTTGACCACCACAGTGCCACTGTGTTCAGAAAGTCCTTCTATGTGTCACATCTCCTGACTAAGGGTGTTGTATCCAGGAAGTAAGCGGTCATTGTCTCCCTGTACTCTCACCTCATTAGGCCAATCGATGAGTACAATGGCCCATATGGCATGTACCCCACTGGACACATGCAACAACTGCAGAGGCTGCAAAAGTACCTCACAAAGAGGATCCTAGGCCTTAAGCACTTGCACTATATGGACAGACTGCAATAACTCCAACTATTCTCTGTCTCATATTGGCTATTTAGAGCTCTGCCTGACTTACCCAGCTATGTCTGATGCAGGTCTGTCAAGAATGCTACATTCAAAGAAACCAATCTGTCCACACCACATGGCCCAGAGACCTCAACATCATTTCCACAATCAACAGAACATGCCAGAGGGACAGGTTCACAACCCAGAGACTGCCCCTGCTATGGAATAGACTTCACTCATCAAGCAGAGCACCTCATTGGCCCTCTTCATGAGAAATCTGGATGAGTGGATGGGCAATAGAAATCCCACCCTGAGGATCACTCCAGTGGTTATAGTCATTAGACATACTGGGGACTAATGTCAGGTGGCACTATTCCAGAGTATTCTCATGTGCTAGGCTTGTAAAAGATCCATGGCCATTTGCCTAGTACACACTTATGAAACTATGAACCTAGGGATGTCAGTACTGGCAAATGTGTGTGTGTGCATTAGTGTGTATAAAACTGTTTGTGAGTGTGTAAACATGTGGGTGAAAGTAGTTTGAGGCTCTTCTCACCCAGTACACCTGACATTGCCATACCTTACAAGGGCTGGTGATGTTATTCACTATATAAGTACCTTGGGACACTCTTCACCTTATAAGCTCTGTGGTGTGTGGGTGGTAATTCCATAACACTATAGTACCAATGCCTAAATAGGTAGGGGTTCTAATCTGAGTCCTGGTAAATGGGTGTAAGTGTTTGTAGGTGTGTATATTTGCAGGATACAGCATTTTGAGGCCTCACTGTCCCAGTATACTACTCATTGCCACACTTTATAAAGTTTGCTGATGGCGTGGGTGATAAATGCATAACACTGCTCTAGCAATATCTAAAGAGGTGGGCGTTATAATCTTAGTCCTGGAAAATGTGTGTTTGTGTGTGTGTGTGTGTGTGTGTGTGTGTGTGTGTGTGTGTGTGTGTGTGTGTGTGTGTGTCTCCACACGTGAGAACCATATCTTGTGTATGTATCTGAGTAAGAACTATATCCATTGTGGGAGTGGGTTTTACATTTTTAGGCCATGGTACTCCCAGTGCATGTCCCAAGGTCCACTGTACAAGGCCTGCTGTCTTCCTCAACCACAGAGGTATCTGTTGACACTCTTTAGCCCAATAAGCCCCATGCCACGTGCAGGAACTATGTAACAGTATGGACTGACTAACAAGATGGGCAGGGCTGCTAATCTCAATCCTGGCAAATGTATGTATGAGTGTATTTATGTGTGTAAGTGTGTATAACTGTAGGTTCAAGTATTTTGGGTCCATTTTCACCCAGTAAATCACCCATTCCCATACATTACAAGGCCTGATTATTTTCACCTTGGAATTACCTTGGGACTGTCTTCACCTGTAAGCTTTGTAAAGTATGTGATAAATGCATAACACTGTATTAGCAGTAACTAGAAAAGTAGGGGCACTATTCCCAGTCCTGGCAAATGTGCGTGTGTGTAAGAACAGTATTGTGTGTGTGTGTTTGAGTGAGAACTATATACACTGGGTGGCCGTGGTTTACAATTTTAAGCCATAGTACTCTCAGTACATGTCCCGAGGTTCACTTTACAAAGGCCGCTGTTCACAACCACCATAGAGGTATTTTCAGATATTCTTCAGCCCTATAAGCCCTGTCCTGCATGTTACAGCTTTGTAGCAGTATGGAATGAATAACATGATAGGCAGGGATGCTAATGTCCATACTGGCAATTGTGTGTGCATTGGTGTGTATAGCACTGTTTATGAGTGTGTAGACTCATAGGTGACACTCTAATCATTCCTCCACACCCAGTACACACCCCATTGCCATACCTCACAAGGGTACATGATGTTATTCACTTTACAGGTACCTTGAAACAGTCATCACACTATTAGTTCTGTGCCACCTGTGATAACTGCATAAGACTGTAGTGCCACTAACTAGATGGGTAGGGGTTCCAAACACAGCACTGGCAATGTGATCCTGTGTGTGTGTGTGTGTGTGTGTGTGTGTGTGTGTGTGTGTGTGTGTGTGGGTGTGCGTGTGCATGTGTGTGTGTGTGTGTGTGTGTGTGTGTGTGTGTGTGTGTGTGTGTGTGTGTGTGTGTGTGTGTGTGTGTGTGTGTGTGTGTGTGTTTATGTGTGTGTGATTCTGTGCGTAAAGACTATTCTCTGTGTGTTTGGTCAGCACAATATCTTCTGGGGGTGTGGGTTTTACCAATCTGAGGTGTTTTCCACCCACTACACTTACCATTGTCCACTTCACAAGGCCAGCTGACATTATCCACCATGGACCTACCTGTATACACCCCTCAGCCCTATAAGGTCTGTGGCACATGCAATAACTGTTACATAGACCTGATAAATGTGTACATATATTGCTGTACCTCTGCTCTGACATGATTGATGTATTACCACTCTGCCATACCACTTGTTGCCAATTTCTGTAGGGCCACCTCCTGCTGAGGCACAGACAACTAGAACACAAACAGAACACAGCATGTGAGACTACGTTCAGTCAGCATTACTAACACCAATAATGCATCATGGCTGAAAGGTACACACACTCTGAAGTGTACCCATTACAATTGCAAGCTGACAGAACCTTACACAGCATTACATAAGTAAACTGTAGTTAATTCACCCTGTGCATCACAACCATATTAGCATGTCCCTGCATAGGTGATATGGTTGACAGGGATGTGGCACAGTATCATCATATGCACAGGGTGTTGTGTGGGTCTGCCAGAGGCCTAGGCTGGGGCATACAATTGACATTGTGTGTGTGTGTGTGTGTGTGTGTGTGTGTGTGTGTGTGTGTGTGTGTGTGTGTGTGTGTGTGTGTGTGTGTTTGGAGGGGTGTTCTATGAATGGGCCATGCGGAGGTGGTGTGTGTGTATCTGGAGGTGACCTGGCTGCGATGGTGATGTGTGTGTTTGTGTATGTATGCACACAGTCACGCCATGTGTCTGCCCTACACAGGGGTATGTTGGTCAGCTGCGGACCATACATGGCAGGGTGTACAGTTCATTGTCTCCAGCCATGGACAAAGGAACTGGTCCTGCCAGGGGTCTCACTGGCACCAGCATGCCCAAGGACAGAAGCAGTATTGCTTCTCAATAGTGACTGCTGTCTGCTGGATCCATGTCCCCTGACAGGACCGGCCAAGACCACGTGACCATGGCCTGCTCCACTGTGTTGTGTACAGCACCCCCCTTCAGTAGTCCTGGTGGTATTGCCACTATGGGAGTGTGAAGGTACATGGACCGGTAGACTCTCAGCTGATGGTGCTTACCTACGTTCACAAGACCGATGCCCATCTCCCACCACATGCTCTAGCACAGATATGCTATGGTCAAGGATTGCCAAGGCAAGGCCTCACCCCACTGTCTATTCATGACCTCAGTATTTTGACGTGTGGCCTCAACAAGGTCATGCATGCCACCACATAAGCCAAGAAAAGTTGTATCCAAGACCCTGTGTATTTGTCTGCTGTTGCATTCACTATGTACCTGTGTATCCATGCCAGCCCAAAACATGCATCTGGTGACATCTGCTGTGGCACTTGCAACAGTGGCTTGATGGGCAGCAGTCCTCCTTCAAGCAACCCTGTACATCTGCTTCTGTGAGACCTCGCCTGCAGTCTGGTTATGGATAGTGGCTACACTCACAGTTGCCATAGTCATCACACTAGCCTGTTCCATGTCATCACCTACCAACTGTCCATTATCTGTGGCTGCTGGGGATGGGGTATGTGTGGGCAGTGTGACTGTGTGCAGGGACATTGTGGATGACAGTGGGATGCCAACCGATGACACATATTCAGCCCCCTGACAACCCCAACTATGCCAGACTATGACCACCATCATTGTTAGAGTCTGCAGAGACACTGACATCAGATTCTGAGGGGGAGGGACCACAGCCACCATGTCCACCTGTGAGGGGAGGATAACATATGTAAAGTAATACCTGCATAAAGTAATACCTGCACTATTAGGTTTGTTGGTATACACACACACACACACACACACACACACACACACACACACACACACACACACACACACACACACACACACACACACACACACACACACACACACACACACAGATGAGGTGGCACAAAGGCATTACACAGACCTCACAATAGCCAGCTGGTGACATTCACGACACAGTCAGACCACAACATACACACTCTGGACAGACCCTCAACATCATGCAGTGCAGCCCTTTCCACTTAAGATTACTACTAATATACACTTCTGGGATAAGTGAGTAGGGTTAGTAGGTATGGGCTTTCACCTAGCACACACTGCAGCCATGTACACATTATTGCTGTTCATCTGTATAGCACAGTGCCAACTCCTAGAGAACATACCTCTCAACTGTACAGAGTTTCACTGAATGTCTAGATGTGTGGCTCACATTTTTGGTCTGTTCCTCATAAATCCTGTGTTTGACACATTATTGGGATGATCTGAGGATTTCCGTCACTAATTAATGACATGGTTTGAGTTACACACTTCAACACCTGCAGTACATGTATATTAAAACAAAACCGGTTACATTAACAACCTTCTAAGCTTACAGTGGATATAATAAGTGTACACACCCCTGTTAACATCCCAGGTTTTTCTAATATATAACATGAGACCACAGAAACCATGTCATGACATTTCCCACCTTCAATGTGACTTATAACCTATGCAATTCAATTGGAGAAAAGACAAATATATTAGGGGTAACATATAGAAGGTGAAATGCATACAATAGGCTGGTTGCATGAGTGTGCATACCCTGAAACTCATACTGTGTTGAAGCACCATTTGATTTAATAACAGCAGTCAGTCCTCTTGGGCAGGTGTCTATCCTCATGGCACATCTAGTCTTAGCTATTTTGCACACTCCCCCTTGCAGAAGCCCTCCAACTCTGTCAGATTGCATGGGCATCTCTTTTGCACAGCCCTCTTCAGAGCACCCCACAGATTCTCTATTGGATGTAGGTGTGGACTGTGGCTGGGCCATTTAAAAACATTGATTGTCTTCTGCTGAAGCCATTTACTTTTGATGTGGATGTTTGGTTTGTATCATTGTCATGTGGAAAGGTGTAATTCCTCTTTATCCACAGCTTTCTAGAAGACACATGAAGATCCTGGGCCAAAAGGGACTGGTATTTGGAACTTTTCATAATCTCCTCCACCATGGCTAAAGGCTCACTTCCAGCTTATGAACAGCAACCCCTAAGCAGGACACTGCCATCACCATGCTTGACCATGGGGATGGTGTTCTTTTGGTGATGCACAGTGTTGTTATTGTGCCAAACAAATCTTTTGGAATTGTGGCCAAAAAGTGCAAACTTTGTCTCATTACACCATAACACATTTTCCCACATGCTTTTGGGAGACCTGGTGTATTGTTCTTGAGAATTTTGCCAGACCTGGATGTAGTTCTGTGTGAGAAAAGGCTTCCATCTTCCAACCCTACATCATAGGCCATCTCTTTTAGTGTTGCTGTAGGTCTCCTGGCAGCCTCGCTGACCAGTTCAGGTCTTTTCTCTTCAACACATTTGGAGGGATGTCCTCTTCTTTGCAATGTCACTGTTGCCCCAAATTCTCACCACCTTTTGATGACTGTCTGTAATGTGTTCCATGGCATATGCAATGCTGTGGAAATGTTTTTGTACCCTTCTCTGGGCTGATATCTTTCAAAAATGTGATACCTTTGTTGCTTCTTAAGCTCTATGCAAACCATGGCTGTTGCTGTAGCAGGCAACTGAGTAAATGTCAGGAAAATCCTGGTAGGTTAGCTGACCATTATTTGCTGTTAATCAAAGAGTCTCTGTAAGTGATGGCAGATGTGTACCCAAGAAGAAGTAATGCTGTAATTATATCAAAAGCTGCTTTAACACAATATTAGCTTCAGCCTGTGCACACTCATGCATCTAGCTTCTTGTACATTTTTCATTTCTCATACTTGTCCCCCTAACAGATTTGTTTGTTTTACAATTGAATTGTACTGGTTATACATCACATGAAAGGTGCTCCCATCTTTATATATCAGAAATACCTTACATTTTAAGAGGTGTGTGTACACCATTTATATGCACTGTATAACACTAATTTAAGTGTTGGGCTTTTGTCTCCCCATTTTGTCAGTCTTTGTCCAGGTTTCTTGCAATGACAGGTTGTGAGGTATGCTATAGATATTTTACATCTCCTGCAAATAGGCCCCTGTGATCACCACTGTGATGCAATGTAGTTAACCCCCACCACAAGTGAACATGCAGATATCACATTATGGTTGAGAGTAACAGTTGTGTGCATGGTAAAATGCATGACCTTAACATGCCTGTGGTACTGGTGAGCCACAACAGGAGACTCCCATACTCACCAGCTTCAGGCTGCTGTCCCAAATCCAGAGCAGAGGTACCTATGTAGTCGTGGGGGAAAGGTATTGTCAGCAGACTCACATCTGGCATTGGTACAAGATGAATGCTACTTTTCTGCACATGTACAGTACAAGCTGTAGTAGTACACAATTTGCTATCCTTTACCATAGATGTGCACTTGTGTGCATTACTAAACCCCACCAACAAATGCAGATTGACCTCACATATGCATCTAGATACTCTACAGAAGCCAGTATGACTGCTACATGATTCAATTGATGTGAACTGTGGCCTTACCTAGACGCTCCTCGCCTGTTGACTGAGTGCCACTCACCTCCACGACTTGTGTTTCTTGTGTTGGGTGATGTGTGGGGGCTACCCAAAGGTTGGCAAGGAGCTCCTCTATTGCTGTAAGTGGAGCCTGTGTGGCAGGACCCCCACCTATAGAGTTACGGTCCCTGGTCTTGGCAGCAGCCCTTTGCTGGCACGACGTATCAGGTCAGCTGCACAATGCCTGACCTGATCGTATGTGTGGCCATTGTGGCCAGTGTTATTCACCCTGTGAACAAGATTGTCCCACAGGGTAGTCTGCTCCCACAGATCCTGTTGCCTATGGCCAAACATCATTCCATGATGCTGAATGATAATGTTAATAATAACCTCATTTTCAGCTGCAGAGTACTGGGGCTGACGGACATGTGGCATGTCGCCTGGAAGACATAAACATAGAAACACATTACAGGACATCATACATTGGTCAACTTACTTTAAAGAACCTAAACATCAATATTGTTCATCTTTAGCCACCACATACAACCACATCATACCCCTGTCATCTATCAGCACAATATGACCTTGCATTGCACTCCTGGTGCAGTTGTGTCATGTTCCCCCCAATGAGATCCAGTCAATTGCATAATCCACCATTCATCTTTCACCTTTGTGTAGAGGGATGACAGTGGCCATCTTCCTTGCAGATGGGATGTCAATGGTGCTCAGGCTTTGCTTGAGAACACTGCGTAATGGAGCTGGGAACATATGCCTGAGTTTATGTAGGATGCACACAGGGATGTTATCAGGTCCCATGGAGAGTTATTTTGTTGCCTTTGAGTAGGCATTATTTACCTGCTTCATAATGATGAGGGGAGGGGTGTGGGTGCTGCGCATATCCACCTATACTGATGGTGGGATGGGGGGTGATGTTTTCCCTTAAACTGTCTGAAGCGGGATGGATCTAGCCATGCTGTGTGTGTATGTGGTGTGATTGGCCACCAATACACGGTGGGTTGTTGCCTCTGAAATGGAAGACATATGTGAAGACAAACTTGGGATGGTCCTTGGTGGATGTGTCCAATTTGTACTCATAGTTAGCCTTACAGTGACACACCTGTGGCCTTATATGCTTATTCAAACAAAGGTTGACCTGCATCCAAGTTGGTGCCTGCTCCTAATTGACCTTGTACAGCCAATATAGTGACCAATTATGTGGTTTGTGTATTGCTGCTGTCGACCAAAGGGGATTAGTCTACCTTGGTGGAGGCAGTTTTTCCAAGTCAGATATTGCTTAGTCCATACAGCTATGTAGGTGCTTCTATAGCTGTTTGTAGTAGACATGGACACAAGGGCAGGACACAGCTGGACACCTTATCAATTTCAACTGGATAATCATGCTTATTTTATTACCCATGTATGTGTCAGGGCAAAGCAACAACCAGTAGCTGTGAAAATCTACGTCTGTTGGATGCACTGAAACTAAGATTACACACTTGTACATGTATGGCTTATTTATCTGACGTTTTCATCTCATGTCTGTTGTTTTGAGGCTTCCAGCTATACCTTCCCATACATACATGTGCACAGGTAATACCTGATTTACATTTCTGGTCTATGTCAGTATGGCACACTATTTACACTCATCCTGCTCAGTCGGGTCCACTTTTAAATGTTGAAATTCCGAAATCTCGACTTTTAAAAAAAGTACCCAAAACATCGAGATTTCAGAATCTCAACATTTAAAAGTGAGTTAAAAAAAACAAAAATAAAGTAAAAAAACTGTTTGCTGGGAGGCAAGCCCCCCTGCACCCCCTACACCCCCTACTTAAATATATCAACACCCGAGATCACACTACAGTGAAGAGAACGGTAAGTGCAACAGGATCATTACCATTCTCTTCACTGTTGCGCAATCTCAGAGTTGGTAGATTTAAGTAGGAGAATAGTGCAGGGGCTTTGCAAACACTTTATTTCAAGCCTCTCTCTTTTTTTTTAACCCACTTTTAAATGTTGAGATTCTGAAATCTCAATGTTTTGGGTACGTTTTTTTTAAAAGTCGAGATTTCGGAATTTTGACATTTAAAAGTGGACCAGCTCAGTCATACCTCTCAACCTGTTAGAGCAGGACATCTGGAGGATGGCACACATAAATGGGGAGCAATGGCCCAATGTTATTGACACTTTGTTAATATTGCTGTAGCACACTTAAGTCACTTGATAGCACAGTAGGCTTTGCATGCACAGAAATACCCTGGATGATGTCTGACACTCATATGTATGCTATTATGTTCTAATGTCAGTCTTCACAGATTTGCCAAAGATTTGCAGCTCACAACCCAACTATTATGAGTAAATGAAAGATAAAACCAACAAAATTCAGTTGCCTCTGCAGTAAGTCACCAAAGGTCCAAGAATAAATGCAAAAAAAAAGCAAAGGCAAGGCTCCAGTTTCTTCAACCAACACAGCTATTTATTAACACAAGCGCTTTCACTAAATGCTTCTTCAGGTGAAGCATTTAGTGAAAGCACTTCTGTTAATAAACAGCTGTGTTGGTTGAAGAAACTGTTGCCTTGCCTTTGCTTTTTTTCTGCATTTATTCTGTATTATGAGTAAATGACTACAAATGTGAGGTACACATATGGTCAGTATGGATAACGCTGGGCAGTTGAATGGTATGACCTCAGTATATTACATGCAGTTCAACACACACATCTGCAACAGTAGTTTACTATGCACATACCCTGTATAGGTTTCTCAGATTTGTGAGACAAACATGTTTATCATAGATGTATTCATTACTAACATATGGATATCTATGACATCCCATTAGCTGGCCTAGCAGTGTCACAGTCAGTATTGTTCAACAGACACTTCAGTAGTAGTCATATGTGAGCCATCCTTTCCTGGGGTGACTCAGGGGCATGAGCTGTGATTTATGTCACTGTAGACAGACCCATATGCTATGGCCATAGGTGCTGATCAACAATATATCAGTACAGCAAGTCTTGTTGAAACATATTTGTTAAACTACCTATTTCCCATTATTACATACCCCTACTGCATTCCATTACATGCTTACTTGTTTGACATCCCCTTTTTTTCCAAGTATAGTTTCCGAGTCTTTTTATTCTATTCACGGTCTGTCTCTCTCTCTCTCTCTCTTTCTCTCAGATGTAAGGTATACATCAAATTTGCATAGGCAGCAGCTTGCCTTTTGTAGGTCATGCTCATGAGCAGCTGATGGTCTCTGCATCTACTGGTGTCCCCTACTTGCTAATTGCATGCAAAACAGCTGTGTTATTCCTATGGCCAATGGCATGGCAACACACTCCTATAATTGAGTACTTCATGTGGGTGTTGCCCCTTTTCCTTGCTTGTGAGGAGGACGTCATTGAGGTGTGTGAAGAACAGCATCACAGAGGGTAGTTGGAAATACCTCTTCAACTAAAACTGTGGTGACAGCCCAACAAAATTGGGGAGGAAGTTTCAGAAATAGGGACAGAATGTAAATATTGTTGTTATACATTTGGATTATTGCTAGTTTTACAGGGTTTGTGTGGACATGGATATTCTGCATGGGTCTCAGTCTGACAGTGTTATGTGGTTGACATAACTCTCAACTGTAGGGCTATCCACACAATGGCCAGAGGTTGTATTCATGTTTGGTCTGTTCCTCCGACAATTGATATCCTTGTCAAATCAGTGGTATACCCTGGGTATTGCAGATAGTAAATGTTAACTTCCATTTGTGTTTCTAACTTCATATCCCTCAGTTAAGATATGTTACAAAAAACCCTGTAACATCAGCAACTTTCTCAGTTTATGACAGACATATTTCAATTATGCCCCTGTGTTTGTGCCTCTGTCCCCTAATTATCTCAGACTTTGGCCAGATGTCATACAGTAAAAGGTTGATAGGTATGGTATATCATTAGTTAGTGCCTTCCTTCCTGATATCATCCCAGTGATGTAGCAGAATGCCAGACATGTTATGAGGAAGGGGCCACATATATGAGGACAGACCCTGGATATTCTGTGGGAATCTTTACAGTTGAGGGGTCTGTGTATGTGTAGCAATTGTTAATAGACTGTCAGGATTGTGTAGCAGTGTAGTGTGTTCATGTTTGTTGCACTGTGTAGGGAGGGGGATACATTTAAGTGTCACCACTCCTTTTCTATCTGACTCTGCATGCTGCTGCAGTTTCTTGTGGTCTATCAGCTGTATATGTTTGTAGGGGCAAACTGAGACATGTTCCTTACCACCACAGGAGTCAGACTACACTGTGTGACTTGGGGCTGTAGATGTAGGGGTACTGTGTGAGTGTCAAACATGATATTTATGTTCACACAGTCTTTATATTTTACTGTTCATTTGGCTTACCAGTATGTCACTGTGACTGTGTTTGAAATTGGTTGTGGGTATGCAGACTCACATCGTTAACTGTTCTTCACTACTGTTACATCCCTGTACTGTCTGATATATTTTCAAATGCATGTGTAATTTCCCATAGCTGGCTTGGGGTAGTGTTGTGTCAGTCTGACTGTAGTTTGGACGGTGCTTGGTGACACGCTAAGCAGCTCAGTGTACTATCCTTACTGTCATGTTCTGCCCAGATATTCGTAAATGCCCAGTTATCTGGCTCATATCTCTGGTCTGGTCTGCATAAATGTTGTATATGTCTAACAAATCAGTGTGATGGTGTGAGGATTTCAGGCACTAACTACTGAGCAGCAATTGAGTCTTGGAGTTGTGCTATTTTGGTCAATATATTTTAGAACAGACGGTGTTACTGTAGCAACTGTCTCAACTTATCTAGTCAGGTATTTCAGATATGTTCCTATTGTCATGGCTTTCTCCCCCCACTTTGTCAGTCTTGGTACAGATTTGTTGCACTAAGGGGTTCTGAGCATACCTCTCAACTGGCCAGATTGTTGCAGAACATCCAGGTTTATTGCACATATTTTGTCTCTGTTCCACGATTGATTCTAATTTCTCTGGTAAATCACTGAGATGATCTGAAGATGTCTGTCAGTAAATTATGACATAATTTCAGTTCCAGACCTCATATCCTGCAGAACATGTATGCTGAAACAAACTCTGTTACTCCAGCAACTTTCTACATTTCTAAGAGCAATATTTGAAATACGTCCCTAGTTGTGGCCTGTTGTCACCCCATTCTTACAGCGTTGGCCCAGATTACATGCACTAACAGGTTGAGAGGTATGGTACTAAGATATGAGTGCACTACATGTTATGAGCATGTATATGTATATATATATATATATATATATATATATATATATATATATATATATATATATATATATATATATATATATATATATATATATATATCTCCATACATATATATATATATATATATATATATATATATATATATATATATATCTGTATATCTATATATAAAAAACCTGAGTGATTCCACAGAGCTTCTACCCGACTGTTGAATGACTCTACTGCATGATATGTTTGAAAAAGAATTAGAAACTCTTATGGCTCAAATGGTGTAGTGGTACATTGCTCTGACTGTAGTGTATAGGACTCTGGGTTTGAGACTTGACAGGGCTGCTTATTTTGTTGTTAGGCAGAACAGTGGCTGTTGGAGATAGAGTGATTAAAGCAGTTTTAAGCAGTTTTAAGTGGGTATGCGCAGGTTTTCTATGTGATACCAACATATGGTTAACCATGGAGATGCTTAATCCATTTTGGCTTTGCTTAGCATCACTCAAACTTTCTTACTCCCACTTACACCTACGCTAATTCCTTTAAAAGAAAAGAAAAAGGGGTTGTAGGAAAGTGGTGAAAAAGGGGCATGCAGAGGGAAAAACAATATGAAAGGTAGCTAGGGATGTCCAGGACAGGTGTAGGGAAGGTCCATAGCTGTCTATTTCTTAAAGAGCAACAGCGGTTTATTTGTATGGCATGTAGAGGTGAATTTGGATACTCAAATCACAGACAGAGGGGTGGGGGCAACCGAAATGTGTTGTCAAGCCAATTGGACCGGATTACGTGTCCAATGGACACCTGTGCAAAATGGGCAGCTATGTATGGGGCAATAATATTTTGGGGTACAGATGCCTCTTTTTCTTCATTAAGGTGAGAGTGGGATGTTGAGGAAGGACTGCAGGTATGTCTGGGGGGGTAGGTTGTGTAGGGAGACAGACAAGACACACAGGACAGCAGACAAGGGCGGTGTATGACACATGTGGAGGGTAAACACCTTGGACTGGGAGGGTGTTCTTTAATCAGAGACCCATGATCTCCCCATATGGATACAGTGGGACAGACATCTCCACCTGCAGCCTGTCATGACTGCACCTTCACAGCCCCGACGGGGCTATTATCCTGTACCTCACATACATATATCTCAAATAGTAGATGCTCCCATGCTGATCCTTGGGGCACACTGTTGTGGATGAATGTACTATTAGAGGTGGGTCCTACTACTTTGAGTGAGTGGCTACTATCATTGGGCCAGTTAGCCACCCATCTGGCAACCTAAAGTTTGGTGCCTAGCTGTGTTGGCGTATGTATCCTGTCCACCTGGGGATTAGTGTGAGATTATTGGGGTAGGTGAAGGTAGGCATTGTTCACCATCTTCCCCTCATCCCTGTATTTGTGGACCACTGCAGAGAGGTCCATCAGGTTTCACAGGATGGATCTCTCTTTGACAATACCATGGTGTGTGGGCCCAGGCATTTTGATGTTGCCGATGTCCCTGTTCATAATGTCCTTGATATTGCCTCCCATGCCCTTGCAGAGCAGGCTAATTAGGCTGATGTGCATCATATTGGCTGGTTTGGTGGATTGCTCCACCTTTGTGTATAGGGATGACAGTGTCTTTCCTCTGTGCAGGAGGGATGAAACCACTGCTCAGGCTGTGGTTGACTACAGTGCAAAATGGATCTGACAGCCCATGCCTGTGTTCATGTGGGAAGCAGCCTGGGATGGTATCATGACTATGGAGACCTCTGTGTGTTGCCTTTGAGACTGAATTACAGACCCGCTTCCTGATGATGAGGGGAGGGGGGTAGGTGCTGTACATGCACATGTCTACCACTGGGGGTATGGGTGGGTGGTGTTTACACTTCACCTGTCTGAACCCAGTTGCCTATATCTATGGCATATGTGCATGTAGTGTTATTGACCACTATTACAGAGCAGATGTGTGTTTCCTCTGGAATTGCAGACACATGCGTGGAAGGCCTAGTGATTTGCCTTGGTGGATGTGTCTGACTTACACTCAAAGACAACCTTGGGGTACATCACCTGTGCCATTATTTGCTTGTACAGACCAAGGTGACATTGCTTCCGATGAGGTACCTGTTCCTTCTTGGTCCATCCAGCAATTATTTCCACCTATTATGGTATTTGTGTATTGCTGCCATCTATCACAGGCATTTACCCTACCTTGAGGAGGATGATGTTGTCCTGTCAGGTACTGCTGAGTCCATACAGCTATGTGAGTGCACACATAAAATTGTGGTGTAGGCCGGGACACTGCTGCTAGTTCCAACAAATGGCATGTTAGGTGTACAGCTACTTCTGCCTACTCTGAGGGGATTCATAGTCATTTGTGTACAGTTCATTCTGTATGACACTGTAAAGGGGGGGCAGGGGAGATGGGGACCTGAACAGCGATGGCTATGTGGTCTGATATTACCAAGGAGGATGGAACTGTATGAGTGTTACAGTGTCTACTCATGTTGGTTAGGACCAGGTACATGAGATTCCCAACTGCCGTAATAGTCTTGACTGGCTGATCCACTGCATTGCCATCGACAAAGCCGAGGAATCTATTTACATTCATGTTCTGTTGGCATAGGTCAGGCACACTGTGGTTGGGTATTTGAAGTCACCCAAGAGCAGGGTAGACAATTGAATCCTGAAAGATCCCAGAAGGTCCCAATAGGTGTAGTGGGTGTCCATAGTCATGTTTGGAGGCCTGTAGCTAGCTATGAATTGAGTAGGTGTTTTGTCAACTGTTAACCACACTCGGAATGTCACCCATATGACATACTGTTTGTCCAGCCTGGAGGTGTGTAGGTGTATGCTAATGTTCAACACTCCACCTCTTGTGGCTTTGTAGGCCTCCATTTGGGGTCTACACGTAAGATAGGATGAGTGACCTGGCAAGGTTGGTGTGCTCTCCACAGCTAGAAAGCAGGTGTCAGTGACTGCACAAATGTCAGCATCCTACAGGACAAGGTATGCTTGCATTGACATGGGTGCCATGGTAAGACACCTAGCTCCTGTTAGAGCAACACATCTGCACAAAGGCACACATCAATGGTGGGCAAAGGCCAGTAAATAGTGTCACTTTATGAATCTAGCTGAAACACACTAATTTGCTAGCAAAGATGGTGCCATATTCACAGGTGTACTCTGCAGGATATGACATCTGACAATCAAATGTATGCTAATTTGTTATGACTTCAGTCTTTAATGGGTTTCCAGTGATGTGCCAGACAGTACACAACTGCCTGAGGCATTGACTACAAATATGAGCCAGACATGTGGTCAGTCTGCAAAACTCTGGACAGTTGTCAGGTATGGGCTCCGTATATCACATACAGTTCAACACACACATCTGCACCTGTCGTGTAGTATGCGTATACCCTATGTACATCTATTACATTTGTAAGTCAAGCATATGTATCTGAGTAGCATTCACAGCTGATATCTCAGTAATTACAACATCCTAGGTAGCTCGCCTACCAGTGACACCCTCAGTATTAGACAACAGAGACTCCAGTAGTGCTCATACATGAGCTGGCCTTTGCTGGGGTGACTCAGGGGCCAGAGATGTGCTTCATGTCAATGCAGGCAGGGCAAACAGTAATGGCCATAGGTGCTGGACAGCAGCATGTGAGTCCAGCAGGTCTTGTTGCAGCCTAGTGTTTAATGTCCAATTTGACATCATTGTGTCCCCCCTTTTGCATTCCATTACATGCTTACATGATTGACATACCTGTTCTCATGCTCAGGAGTTCCCTCACAACAATGCAAATGGTTGGGTTTCTGTAGTCGCAGTCTGTCTTTGTGTAGATGGGCTGAGATCTGTGTTACATAGCCTGCATCTTGCTTTTTGTAGGTACCGCTCATGAGCATGTGATGGCCTGTGCACGAATCGGTGTCTACCACTTGCTACTTTCATCCAGAGCAGCTGTGTTGTCTTTCCATTTGCCAATGCCATAGCAGCACAGGGCTATAATGATGGCCTTCATGTGTGTCTTGCCCCTTTCCCTTGCCTGTGTGGAGAACATTATGGAGGTATGGGGGCTACAGCTTCACAGCCAATAGGTGGGAATACCTCTCAGGAAAGGACATGTGGAGGCAGCCCAGCAACATGGGGAACAAAGCTCTAGAATTGGGTACAGATTGTAAGTCAGTAGTGCTGTTATACACATAGAAGGTTGCTAGTTTAACATGGGTCATCTGGACATGCATTTTCTGTGTGACTTGATGTATGAGAGTGATAAGTCTCTGGCATAACTCTCAACTGTCCTGATGTCCACAGACTGCCCAGGGGTTCACTTATTATGCTTGGTCTGTTTCTCGGACATCTGTTTTTGTGGAAGCAGTAGAATAATGTGAGGATTTTAGTCAGTAACTGTTGACATCCATTGGTGTTTCAGACATCATATCCTTCAGGGATGTTATGTATCAACAAAGCCTGTAACACTGTCAACTGTTTCAGTTTGTAACACCATTATGTGAGATATGTCCCTCATTCCAGTCACCTGTCCCCCAAGTATGTCATATTTTGTCCAGATGTCTTGCAGTAAGAGGGTCAGAGGTATGTGATACATCATTATTTATTGACCGCACTAAAGGTATCATCCCATTAACTTAGCAGACTCCTGGGAGTGGTATGTGGCAGTGGCCATGAATATGGTCTCACACTATGGACATTTTGTGGAAATCTGTACATATGAGAGTTATGTATGTCTGGTCATTGTGAAGCGACTGTCAAAATTGTGTAGCAGTGTTGTGTGTAGATGTTTGTTTGGCTGGGTAGGGAGAGTAGCAGATGTGAGTGTCACAGATCTTTTTTTATCTGACTATGCATGCTGCTATGAACGTTGGTGGACTATCAGGTGTGTATGTTTGTAGGGTCAGACTGAGAAAGGTCTTTTAATACCTAAGGATTCCCAATACACTGTGAGTTTGGCCAGTATCTGTTAGTGTATATTGTGACTGGGAATCAGGATATGTTCATTCAAACAGTCATTCTACTCGAGTTAATTTGGGTACTAGTATGTTGTTGTGACTGTGGTGCAAATGGTTGTGGGTGGACGTTTATGTACCACTATCTGTTTTTCCCTACAGTTCCATCTCTGTAGTGCATGATATATTTGGATATACATGGGTAATTGCCCAGAGCTGATTTGGTTTAGTGTCGTGTTGGTCTTACTGTGATTCAGAAGGTGCTGGGTGACATGGTTGGTGGCTGTCATGAGTTTTTCCATTCTGTTACATGACTGCGGTCATACCACTCCACTGTCCAGATGTCTAGACTCTGTCCTTATGTGAGGCTCATATGTTTTGTCTGTTTGCCACAACAGTTGCCGGTTTCTGAGAAATCATTGGGATAATGTGAGCATTGTCATCAATAAATAATGACATTCATTTGTGTTTCAGACCTGGAATCTACCTGGTATTGTATGTTGAAGCAAACCATGCCACTCTAGCATACTTCTATGCGTATGACAGCCATATCTCACAGATGTCACTATTGTTTGCCCTTTATCCCCTGGTTTGTTTGGCTTTTTGTTGATGTGTTGCAATAAGGGGTTATCTGTGTATATATATATATATATATATATATATATATATATATATATATATATATATATATATATATATATATATATATATATATATATATATATATATATATATATATATATATATATATTTATTGGTATCAATATATATATATATATATATATATATATATATATATATATATATATATATATATATATATATATATATATATAATTCCACCTTATGTCGAATGACTGTTGTGCATGATATGTTTGTAAAAATATCACATATTATTGCATCTCGGATGGTGTAGCAGTATGTTGCTGTAATTGTTCTGCACAGGGTCCTGCATTCCAGACTAGGAGGTGATTACTTTTTTTCATTAATGTTAAATGACCAGAATGAATGATATATTTGTAAAAGCATTACAGATTCCCACAGCTTAGATGGTGAAGTTTTACATTGCTGTGATTGTAGTGTACAGCATCCTATCCTGGGTTTGTGACTTGGCAGAGCTGATTATTTTGTTGCCAGGCAGAACAAGAGCTGATGTAGACAGAGTGATTAAGGCACTTTTAAGCAATTGTAAGTGGGTTTGTGTGGTTTTGTGCAGTGCTATGTTTCACTGTATCTAGGGCAATGTTTTATTTATTTTTTTGTGGGACAGATGCCCTTTTTTTAAGGGGAGAGTGGGATGTTGGGGAAGGGCTGTAGGTATGTTTTGGGAGGTAGGTTGAGTGGGATAGGTTGCATTTGCAGACAGACACGACAGACAAGACAGCAGACAGGGTGGTATATGACACTTGAGGGGTTGAACACCTTTGACAGTGAGGGTGGTTGGGAATCCAAAGCCCATGAGCCCCTAAATGGATACAGTAGGACTCAGGTCCCCACCCATGGCCAGTCACCACTGCTCCTTCATGGCCCCAGAGGTGGCTGTGCTGAGGACTGGACAGGAGGGGAGGCCTGCCCCTTGAGGTGTGCCAGGCAGCCCTCAATCTGGCACAGCTGCCCACCCAACTCTGGTCAAATGGTGTTGCACACTAAACCCTGGACCTGACTGTGGATGACAGGCTCCTGTCTGCACCCACTCCTGGGGGGGGGGCATGCCCTGTCCCCTGAGGCAGTTCCATTCGAACGTGGTGCAGGACCAGCAGACAAGGAAGGTCCTGGTTGGGTCCTAGACATGCTAGGGCCCAGTGCCATGGCCAGATGAGATGGGACAGGCAGATCCACCAGGATCTGCCTTGCCAAACGTGCTATGGTGTTGAGGTTTTAAAGAATATTTTGGTTACTCATGAACAACACATTTCCAGATTAGTTGTAACAGCATGCATGGGTGTTCCAATTTACCCCATAAAACAGATTTAAAACAGTTGCATAGCAAAAAAACACTCCATAAATGGAACAACAGTATGCATTGTAACATCATGCCACTAACATTGACGGCAACAGGTCACAAACAGTGTTATTTGAACAAGGTATGTTAACATGCAAACAATCAAATATATGAATAATTATAGAACACAAGTCCCAAGATTAGGTTTGGAGTAAAACATACCCATGGTATATGAATTTTTGTATTGATCCAGATGAGGGGTGGGGGGAGAGAGACAAAAAGTCCATTAACAACTGTTTATGATTCTATTTACCACAACAGTACTGCTCAATACTCTATGGGTCTGCCCTCACTTTACATCTGCCTATGGCCCATAGCTTCTTTAGCACATACCTATTAAATTGTCAGCCTGGAATAGTATGGGACAAACTGTGACAACTCTGGGTACATGACTAGAGGAGACTCGTACATGTCAGGGTTACATATCTGGCACAGGAAGGGTACCCTGATTTACTGTTATGTGAGTGTGCTACTGGTATATTTCAACTGGTTTCCTGTGTCCAGGGTTATTGGAAGCAGTGACCACTAGCCATGACAGCATGACACTTGAGAGACATGTGTCAGGAAGAGTGCCCTTCCCCCCAAAAGGGCCAGTGTCTATCCCAGAAGAATGCAGTCCCCCAGACATCACAGACACACAGGTGAAAGCAGCCCTTTCCAAAGTAAAAAACACAGCATCAATGGGACAGGATGGTATCCTGGGCTGCATCTTACATGAGCTCCAAAAAGAAATAAACCCTCACATAAACTCACTGTTCCAACTCAGTCTTACCACAGGTTATGTACCCAAAGAATGGCATACAGCAACAGTAATCCCGCTCCACAAAGGTGGTGCCACAATGGATCCTGGGAACTATCACCTTATAAGCCTGACTAGCCTGGTCTGCAAGGCTATGGAGCGCATCATCATGGATCTCATAAACAAAGACATTGGGAACCTCCAGACACTGGACCCTACCCAATTCAGCTTTGTTCAAGGCAGATCTTGCCTCTTAAACCTAGTTGACTTTTTTTGAAACAGCTACCAAAGTCATAGATGAGGGAAAGGTAGTCCACACAGCCTACCCGGACCTCGCAAAGGCCTTCGACACAATACCCCACTCTGGCATCATAAATAAGCTTACCAGCTTAAATATCAACCCATATGTCACAAGATGGGTTGCAAACTGGCTCAGGGATAGAACTCACATGGTCAAAGTTGTGGGTGCCATGTCCGACTCTAAACCGGTTACAAGTGGCATCCCACAGGGCTCAGTCCTGGGACCCCTCTTGTTTGGTATATACTTCTCTGAGGTACAGGCAAGCATGGGAGGACTGTGGCTGACCAAGTTCGCAGATGATTGCAAGCTGGGAGCCATAATTGACTCTCAGGCAGACACAAGCATCCTCCAGAAGGGTCTTACGGAGACGGATACCTGGTGTCAGAACCATGGCCTCAAGCTAAATGACAAAAGGTGCATAGTCATCCCCTTTGGGAAAAACAAAGTGCCAACAAACTACCACATAGGAGGTAATCCACTAAGTACGGAAGAAGTAATTAGGGATCTGGGGACCCAAGTAGATAGTAACCTCTCCTTTGACAATCACAATGCCAAAGTGGTAAGAAAAACCTTCTATATAGCTCACCTAATCACAAAAGAGTTCACATCTAGATCAAGAGAGGTCATTGTGCCCCTCTACTCATCGCTCATCAGACCCTTAATTGAGTACAATGCCCCATTTGGGATGTATATTACCTGACACCTGCAACAGCTGGAGAGACCACAAAAGTACCTCACCAAAAGGATCGTGGGCCTCAAACAGATGCCCTATACATCTCGACTAAGGAAACTCAGCTCAACTCAGTTGCTTACTGCCTACTCAGAGGCGATCTCTGCCTGATGTACAAGGCCATGTCTAACCCGGAATTGATGGACATGCTCCACCTCAAGAAAGCCAAATCCATTAGAGCTATACACTCCATGGATTTAATCCTCAGCACAACAATAAATAGGACATGCTGGAGGGATAGATTCATATCCCAGAGGCTTCCCTCACTCTGGAATAGAATCCCAGTTCATGTTAGGCAGAGCCCCTCACTGACCCTCTTCAAGAGAAATCTTGATGAATGGATGGGAAATCATAAATTTACTCCTGGGATCACTTATATGGCCCTGCTGGAGAAAGGCTCAGGAATCTAGTCTAAAAGGGTGGCGAAAGCCAACACATTCTGGCTAGGCTTATAAATGCCCTAGGGCAGATAGCCTAGTACCTACCTATGAACCTATGAACCTATGTACCTATCCTGCTGTCATTTGCATGCATGTGGTGGGACAGTTGAAAAGTTGCACACAGTTTATTAGTATACCCTTCATACCGCTACTACCAGCATTTTGTTACCTGTACAACTTGTGGCAAAAATATCTGTTAACAGTGCCTGACTGTTTTTACATTTATTCCTGATTCCTTGTGTGTATATATGCACACATTGTAGTACTACTCCCTGGATTCAAACTATTTCTCATCACACTGAGCTACTGGGGAACTGCTGTTTCTAGTTTCACTGGTTTCTGCCTATTAGTCTCTTGGTTAGACAGTCTGAACTTGTAATCCTGTGATGCATACATGACAGATAGTTATTGTACTGTGCATTAATCCATTGGATTACTATAATTTGGAAAGCAAAGGTTAACACAAGGCAGTACTGAATGGAATACAATTTGAAACTTTACATGATACTATTTAGAGTTCAGAGCTTAGTGCAGTATATATTTAACATTTCAGTTATATCTATTTTACAGCTCCACCATCTATGGTATTTTTACAGCAGGTTCACAAAAGAAGCTCAGTTAATGTATGCTGTCACAGACACATTTGCTGTGTAGAATCTGTATACATTCTAAATGTCTACAACAGCATAACAGAATAAAAACAACAGTTTTTTAGGTAGTTTTATTGCACACCAATATTAGTCTGACAAACATTTTTATTTATTCAGTTCACACAGTAACAGTATACCTACTAGCAGTAAGCAATGCACTCCTTCTTAGCCATTTGAACAATATACTGCAAATTAGATTTATACTCACCAGTCTGTCAGCGCAGCCTCAGCATTCTGTCACAATGGGCTTCAATGTTCATAGCTCTCTCTGCTGCAGCTGTAGGTTAGAGAAACAAACATTATGCATACCTGTCTATCACATTCTCAGGCTAGTATTTGCTACAAAATACTTGATAGTGATACTTATTCATTACTGGAGCATTCTGTGTCCATGCATCTTGGATCCACTGGGTCAAGAGCACCCCCTTCCTCTGCTTTAGGTCAACATAGTGGTGCCGTATGTGCTCACCAGTCTTCAGGATGCCAGTAACACTGGAGAGATCATGTGCAAAATGGTCCTAGGCCCCCATTTTGTATTGTGAGCCCTGGTAATGGCCCTGCAGCAGTCTCTCATCATGGTTTTCAACAAGGAGTCCAGCCATGACTCTGGACTTCTGAATGCTCCAGCGCTGTGCCCGAAAACGCACTCCCTCTCCAATGCCAGACATGTTCCTGCAGAGATCAGACAAAATAGGTTATGCCTGTATTCTTGCCTGCGTGGTTTAAATAAGGCCATATTCCTACCCTTTGTCATCATTGGACCATTTTGAAAATGCCGAGCACAGCTTAGAATGTGCAAAACCACTAAATTGGGTTGAACAGTGCTTAAAGGAGTAATTGCTGAGCACTGATTAAAAGTGGGCAAATACACTTAGCTGAGCTACCTGCTGCTTAGCAATCATGTGTAAGTGAGGCTTAAACCTGGTAAGCATAGCTGGGCATGGCTGACCATTGCTCATTTTTCATTTTACAAAAATATCGGGATAACGGCTTCATTTAGTAGATGTATTTGATTTACTTTACATGACATCACTCTATGTCCATTCAATACATTAGCAATGGGTGTGACTATACTGTATATTTACACATGTATATACATGGGTGACTTCACACGTTACATGCACTCACACTTACATTTTACATCAGCTACACTAACCTGGTTGACAAAAAACAGTTACTACATACTTTAAGTTTAAAAAAATAATTTTAACACTGCCTTCCCATATAAAAATAACTTGTCTGCCTTGGTACTTGAACCATGAATGCCTGTATATAAAGCTAGGACTCTAGCCACTACACTATCACCATTTATCAATTTCAGCAGTATATTTTTATTTATCTCATATGGGATGCTTAAGCAATGCTAAGTGGAGGGCCATAATGTGCACATCCACTTAGCTATGCTTAAACATTCCTTAGCATGTAAAAAAAAGATTTATTATATTATTATATTATGTTATATAGTGAGTATTGAGGTTTTCTGACTAGTCATTGAGGACTGCAGTCAGGAAATAATAGCATACATTTGACTTTCAGGCTTCTATCCCCCAGAAATTCATGCTAATGCATATCCTGCTTTCTATCAACATTCTAAGTTTGTGAGGTCTATATGTACATAGTGCCTATATTTTTAGTGCTTTGTCCACCCCACCCCATTATTTATGCCTTTGTCCACATGGACTGCTGTCAGGGAATAACGGCATACACTTGACTTTCAGACTTCTATCTTTCGGACATTTATGCTAAAGCATGACCTGTTTTCTATCAACTTTCTAAGTGTGTGAGGACAATATTTAAGAAGTGTTCCTTTTTAGGACTGTTTCCTCCCATTATTTATGCCTTTGTCCACATTTCCTGCTTTAGTAGGTTGTTAGGTGTCATACGGCACTTTTATAACGCAGGGTGTGTGTCACAGAACCTGTCACATATCCCCTGCATTGCTTGCCTGCTGCCATATGTATTTCATTTTCCGCGGACACTGAAATGATCATTATAGGTGTAGATTTTGCCTCACCCCATATGCAAACTTGCTTACCAAAATAGGTGAAGATGAGTCTGTGTGTGTGTGTGTGTGTGTGTGTGTGTGTGTGTGTGTGTGTGTGTGTGTGTGTGTGTGTGTGTATGTATATGTATATATATATATATATATATATATATATATATATATATATATATATATATATATATATATACATACACATACATACATACACAAACACACACACACACACACACACACACACACACAGTTTTTTTAAAAGTACAAAATTTAAAACAACTTTAGAAATATCAGTGATTTATTGTTTGTGTGCAAGGTAGAACAGCATAATGTGATTCTGTTTATGAAGGATTTGCATAATAGATTTTAGCTGAAATCCAATTATAAAATTCAACACCAAACATTAATTTCTTGGATGTCATGATTAATGGTGAAAATAGTAGGAATAATGTATGGCTGAATGTGTCCAGTAGCCATCCTTATCATGTCTTGTCTGCTCTCCTTTATGTAGTACTACTTAGACACAGAAGAATGTGTAGAAACAAGCTGGACTTTCTGAAAGAAGCACATGATACAAATTTGTCAGCATAAAATATGTCTATCTTGTTAGACATGGCATCTACTAAGATTAATTGAAAGGCTAGGGTAGATTTGTTGTCTGATAAGCAGCTATATGAGTCCTGTTTTAATTCCATGGTCAACAAAAGATTATGTACATTTTTTACTGCTATTTTCCCACAGAATATAGTGTACTTAAAGACAAACTGGACATATGATTAAGAATGCAACGTTTTCCAGTCAGTCCTAAAACTATGGCCTCTGTATAATCTGGCTGTTTTCTGAGATGTTATACAATAACGATATATTCAAAACAATGTCAAAAGTTGTCATGCATACAACTAGTGGTGTATGGCTTCAATGACCTTAATGTAGCAATAAAGACTTATAAAATGCAAAAAGTCAGTGGACGTTCATAAGCCATATAGTTGCAATGCTTGTATCCTCATAACAGAAGTTTAGTATAAGTTCCATTACCATCCTTCAAAAGATGTTTAAGGAGTTAAACAGCTAATATTTCAGTTTGCTTGGAGGTTTCTTTTTGTTAGTTTGTTTTTATATGTGTGTTTTTTCTGAGTGAATTTTTTTAGTTTTGGATTTAGATTTTTTTTTAAACTGATGAAGAGTGCTGTGACACATTACCAAGTAATATATGCATTTCATATAGGAGGGAGAAGAATTTGAAAGAATATTTAATAAGAAATAACTATAAAAGGTAGGAAAGTGGAATTTCTTTGTACAAAGTTGTTTAAGCTTTAAAGAGTTAATAAAATATGATTGTTATATATATATATATATATATATATATATATATATATATATATATATATATATATATATATATATATATATATATATATATATATATATATATATATATATATAAACACACAGACACACAGATAGATAGATAGATAGATAGATAGATAGATAGATAGATAGATAGATAGATAGATAGATAAATAGATAGATAGATAGATAGATAGATAGATAGATAGATAGATAGATAGATAGATAGATAGATAGACACACATAGATATATAGATAGATAGATAGATAGATAGATAGATAGATAGATAGCTCATGCACGTGGAAAATTCGAAGCAACTTTACATGAACACCTTGAGAATGTTAAGCATAAAAGTCACATTTCTGTGTGATAGATAATAGTAATGTAAGTGAATTCAGAACTGCTATACTACAAGTTTTATTCAGGAGGTATATAGATAAGGAAACTTTGTTTATTTTGATATGAAATTAGTCTTTTTTTCAGTTTTGGAACTGATTGGTTAGAATTTGTCATGCAATTAGTTTATAAATTATTTATAGGATACGTGCAGTGCAGTGCTGTTTTAACTCTTAGATGGCACTATCTAATGCATTAAGTGTGATGTGTTTCTAATAAAGGAGTGCATGGATTTGTTTGGCATGTTTGAAAATAAAGAAAATGTGGTCATTTGTATTAGTAGTCATGCATCATTATTCAGCTGTCCTTAAGTTAAAATCAATTTCGCTTCTCACGATTATGCTCATAACTGACAAGTAGGGCATAGTAGAACATGCAAGGATAGTTCTACTGAATAAAAAGGAGATAGTGAAAATTTGAATTCCATCTCTGCATTTAACCACTGTTTTCAAATAGTTTCTCTAAATTTTGTTTTCCTGTATGTTTGGAGTGTCACTGCTTCCCATCTTTTCCATGTATATAGCCAATATTAGGGTCAAACTGATGTTGTGAAGAGAAATCAGCAATTAAATAAAATGTCTTATAATTCTGAAACCTCAACATTCAATAAGTACAATTTGCTCATAGACTCCAAAACAGCATTTGAATAAATTGTGATTAATAATTTCAAGGTTACTCTAGGAAAGGAAAGAAAAAAAAACCCTTACAAAATTGTTAGGTTCCATACTTTGAAACCTCTGCCTTTATTTATCATAATTTTTGTCATGAACCTCTCTGAAGAATATGGCTCAAATATGAAGTTTTCTTTACATATACATTGAGTAAAATTACAAATATTTTTAGACAATTGACTATGACAGTGGGAAGAAGGAGGCTGTTTCACCAAAGATCTGAACATTAAAGTAAACATTGCAAAAAACAGCAGCTTATTGGATGAAAATTTGCCTTAAGAGTTAGTAGAACAGTAAATTATAAGTGGGCTTATCAAATTATTTTGTCTGTCTTGTATAGTCCTTCTCAGTTCTTGTCAAATTTCTCAAATAGATAATATCTCTGCTTTAACCTGACTGTGAAAAAAATAGCTTTATGCTTCTACCTGATCTCAAACTAATAAGATCCAGATAAGCTCCCTTTAAACTAGCCCACCATAATCTCTCTCAATTATTTATGAATCTACCTTACTAGATCTAACAATAGAGAGCCCAAGATGGAGTCATCTATATTGTTATGTACTACCAAAATGCACTTATTGACCAATGTCAAGATTTTCATAGTGGACAATTAAGAAACTATGGCTAAACCTGCTCTTGTAAATGGGAAGTCCATCACAAAAAAAGAATGAAGTCACTTCTCTGGAAGAGGTAGATAAAGTACAGGAAAATTAACCCTGTGGCTGTTTTTTATTAATTTTGATTCACTGAATGAATATACTCATAGTAGTACAAAATAATCTTTTCATGTGTAGGCTTCAGAAACCAAAAAGCAGCTAGTGGTCTTACTTATTACCCACAGTTAAGGTACAATGAGGGCTACAGACAATAAAATGAAATGATGCAAAATATGCTTTATTTTATGAAAGTTTTCTCTCTCTCACTTTCTTTAACAAAATAGGCAGTTCTGTAACTACATATATAGATATATTCAGATATATAAGTTGGCAACAAAGTATGGTACGAAAGCACATATCTGATTTTAATCAGACCTGCCCAATCAATCACATTGACTACTCCTATTATCACATAGGTGACACCTCCCAAAAAACTGACTCAGTCATCAAGACATGGGCAGTTTTGAAGACAATGAACTATCCTTTGACAAGCATGGAGCCATTGTTATTAGGTAATCCATTTATGTAGACAGGCTCATTGCCTAGGGTATGTCTTCTAGATCTAAGGAAGTTGTTATTCCCCTTTACTCTTCCCTTATCAGTGTACAAATTAAGTGTAATGCCTCTTTGCTATATAATTATCTAGACATATGATGCAGCTCAAAATCCTGCAGCATTTCCTTACTAAAGCAATCCATTTCATGTCCTCCTTGATCTCCCCTGACTGCCTTAAAGTGCTCTCTCACTATTTTCTGTTTTCTATCTGCTAAAGCAAATAACTCTCCCATACTACATATTGGCTGGACATTAGACATCGGTATTTTACATTATTGTCCCTTGTCCTTCTTCTAAAGAGATGTCTTTCGAAGTTGCAGTAGGAGAAAGGACATTCTGCAAACTCTCCTTAGCTATGAATGATATATGTCCTCAACACGTTTTCTGTAGTAACTTGTTATGGTTTGTGTCTGCATTGCACAAAGTGGATGACAGCTGTCGTGTTTAACAAGATCATATTAAAAGCATTATATGTAGTGTACCCTCATTCACCTCTCACTCACTGGTATATTTCTCCCACATTTGTTTAGTACTGTCTTCAAAGTCATTTATATTCGTGCAGACAGTCAAGTTCATTTAAGTTTCTAGTTATGTACTGCATGCAATTAATGCAAATGATGTAACATTCATATACATGTACGCTGTAACTGTTTTAGGAAGTGTGACAAGTTTGCAGCAAAGTACTGTAGTACGTATGTTTCATACACAAAACACACACACACACACACACACACACACACACACACACACACACACACACACACACACACACACACGTATACATATATAAGAGAATAAGAGAAGTTTCCAGATTTATGAAACTTTATGAAACAATAATCAAAACAGAAAACAATGTTATACAGAAAGAAATGTACTTATATTATCAGCCATACAGATAAAATTGATAGAAAATGATTTGAATAAAAAAAAACATGGTTTGGTCATTTTACAGTTATGAATTATAGCACTGGTATCAGTCCAAGTAACAAAACATAATTTTTTAAAACACATTAAATGCATAGTTATCATAATTTTTAAATTGTAAGTATCATGAAACAGGTTTACAACACAAAAGAGAAGGTTTCTTTTCTCTGGATCGGACACTAAGAGGTGGGTAAAAGAGATATGCACATATCTGGAAAGGCAAAGGTATATGTCAGTGTAGATAAGGCCCTAGAAAATGATGACATCTGTGCAGTCAATGAGACATAGTTTAGAGCCTTGGAGAGCACGCAGACAATGTCAGATTATAATGCCTTCCACACATTTAGGCCAGCTACTACACAGACAGGGACTAAAGGTGCAGATGTCTCGATTTACATCAAAAATACATTTATTTCAAGGCTGGTCAAACAGGACAATGCACTTGAGCTTCTCCATGTTCAAATCACCATAGGCAAAATTCCATACCACTTCCTTGCAAGCTACAGATCCTGCTCTATGACCCAAGAAATCCATACCATGTATTTAAACTTATTGAAAATACTCATCATCCAGCATAATACCATATTCACTGCAACTTTAATTACCCACTATTAAGTGGGAACCATATACAACATTAAATGTACAGGCGCAGAGATTCCTGAATCTTGTAAACATAAATTTCCTTAACAGATCATCAGTACACTGACCAGGGGTTCACTCCTACTGGATCTGGTCCTCACGAATAAGGGAGAGTGCTGAACACTCCCTAGTGTAATACCATCTCTGGTAAGGTTAGATCACAAAATGGTCTCCTTTGAAATAAAAATAGAACCTGGAATCCCTGCTAACCTTGGAATATTTATGAACTACTCCAAGGCTAACATCCTACAATTAAGTGATACCTGTCAAAATATCAATCCCCCATAAACCCTGAGAACACTGCTGCCTAAGTGCAACTGTATACAGAAATACTACACAAGAATGTTGATAGCTGCACAGATGCAGTTGTACCCACCAGGAAGAAGTACAGAGCTAACTCAAAAATCAAGACACTCTGGTAGAATGACAACATTATTAGGCTGTTAAACAGAAGGGAGACAATTATGGTAAAAATTAAGAGGTCCAGCACCCAGCAGGATAATAGTACTCTCATCAAACTAAACAAACAACTCAGAGGACAAATAAATTCTGCAAAAAACACATTTTAGGTAAATTTGGCCTTGCAGGCTACAAGGCATTCTTAGCTACGTTCGCAACCTCAAAGACAATACACAGTTGTGTACAGAGCTCATTGTAAATTCAGCCACCAGTAGTGAGCCAGAAGGTATAGTAAACCTACTGGCTGACAAATTTAGCTCCAGCTTTACCCCTGTCTCCCCCTCAACCTTCCCTCAGGAAATGCCATCAAATATAACTCCCCTGCTATCTCTAGGGAACAATCCCTTAATGCTCTCTCTAAGGCCAAGAACACTACATTAATGGGCCCAGACAATATCCCGGGATACTTTCTAAATAGCATGAACTATGTCCTATCAGGCCTTGTAGAATTGGTATTTAACTATAGTCTTCAAACAGGCTACATGCCTCATGAATGGACTGCAGTAACAATCATCCCTCTGCACAAAGTTGGGTTGTCTACAGACTCTGGAAACTAAAGATCTATAAGCCTCATTAGTTTCATATGCAAAGCCATGGAAAGAATTATCAAGTAAATGATTGGTAATGACAAAGGAAATCTCCAGACACTGGACCCAACCCAATTTGGTTTCATCAAGGGCAGGTCATTCCTACTCTACCTTGTTGATTTATTTGAGAAGGTCACCAAAGCAATGGATGAATGCAAAATAGTCCACACTGCCTGGCATGATCTGCTTAAGGCATTTGATGCAATACCCCACTCAGGCTTTGTTGATAAACTCAAGAGGTTAGATACAAGCCCTTATGTCACCCTGTGGATAGCATGCTCACAGACAGAACCCAGGAAGTAAGAATTGGGGAGTCTGCCTCTACAAAGAGGCCAGTCACAAGTGGAGTCCCTGAGCAATTGTTCCTGGGACTACTCCTTTTTGGAATTTACTTCTCTGAAGCCAAAGCCAATGTTAATGGCCTCTGGCTGACTATATTTGCAAACAACTGCACATTAGGAGCTGTCATTGAACCTCCCACTGACACATATGTTCTCTAGGAAGGGCTGACACAAACAACTGGTGTCATAGCCATGGACTAAAACTAAATGCCAAGAAATGCATAATAGTATCTTCAGGAAGTCATCCACCCCTGGTAACTATCATATTGACAACACACTCCTAACAGTTGACCCAGTAGTCAGGGACTTGGGGACACACATAGACAGTAATCTAGCCTTTGACCATCACATGTCTATAGTTCTGAGGAAATAATTCTGTGTTGTGCAACTTATAAACAATGGCATGGCATCTAGGTCCAATGAAGGTATCATTCCACTGTATTCATCAATCATCAGACCTATCATTGAGTACAATGCCTCCCTTGGTATGTCCCTAACCAGGCATATCCAATAATTGGAATGTCCACGGAGGTTATTCACTAAAGAACTACAGAGCAAAAGTAAGATGTCCTATGTAGACCACTTCAAGGCCCTATCTCTGTATTCTGTCTCCTAGAGGTTGTTGAGGGGACATTTGTGTGTAGTATAAAAAGGCATTGTTAGACCTTGCTCTTATGGACCTCCTGCATATCTACAAAATTAATAGCACTAGAATTACCTGTTGTAAAGACTTAAACCTTGCCTGTGATATAAATAGGACCTACTGGAAGGACAGGCATGTATCTCACAGACTACCAGTTCTCTGGAACAGGCTCCCCATCCATGAGAAGCAGAGTTCCTCCATAACCTAATTCAAGTGTACCTTATACACCTGGATTGGGAACAGGAAATTCATCCCTGGTTTGGTACCTATATCTCTAATGGTTCAGCTCCCAGGCCCCTGCTTGAAAATATTTAATTTCCCAAGCCCCTGCTTATGCTCATCAAGGGTATCAGTGTTTGTCAGAGATTATGATGTATGGCCAGGGTTAAAAAGGCCCTTGTAGTCATTAGCCTAGTAAACACCTATGAATCTATGAATCTATGAACATGCATATTTAAGACAGCCCCAGGGATTCATGAAGTTTGGCGCAAGGATGGTGTTAGCCTTGCACCGAGCATGCGGTGTAGAGATGGCACAGCAGCACCATATGCATATTAATGAAGGTGCACTGCTACACCATCCACATGCGCAGGAAATGTGCGCGAGTGCAGGGGGCATGTTTAAGAGCTGCAGGGAGGCGTGAACATGTCCGCTACAGTCACGCAACCTAAAATGCTGACTAGTACAGCCTGCCTCTAATAGTAATCAATCCTGTCAGTGTTCATGGATACTGAAATGTATGCAAAGCATACAAGAGAGTTCCACGAACACCAAAATAAAGTCACAGGAGTAAACACACAAGCACATAGTTGAATGTTGACCCCCTGTCCCTAGAACTATCACATTTAAAACCCTGTGTCCATATTTCATTGTTGTGTTGATTTTTATACCAAGTGGAAGCAAAATGCAGTGTGTTTGTGCGCCGCTGCCCTTTGCTATGCCTAGCCCAATGGTTAGAGCATTCTCTTAATATCTGCCCATCTGCAGTCTGAGTCGTCCTTGTCTGGATGGCCCAAAAATGAATTGGTATAACCTGGGTCAACCTACCATGTCATGAAAGATAAGTATTTGCGTGTACCTATGTGCGTGAAGTACAGCATGTGGAAGACCAAATATGATAGGCTTGGCCTCACAACCATATTGGTATCAGAGATATGTAGAGTAGGCAATGTGTACTGCTGTCTGTGCCATGGGCCAACAACCAGAGAAGGGCTGGATGGTGTTTATGTGGATTTTGGGAGGGGGGTTGATGGGTAATGTAATAATCCACCAAGGGGAGACTGGGTCGGATGTACAATAGGTGAACTAGAGGTGTACGAGGGAGCAGTGGGAGAATCCAAAAGGAAACTAAAGAACATACATTCACATCCCCAATACACCCTGTCAGGTCATATTGCAGAACACAATCCCACAAACATATGAACATTAAAATGTACGATACACAAGTACAGAAACTGTACTGGCTCACACCACATAATGGTTTGGCCTGAAATGAGCCATCCAACCTCCTACATACCTGGATACATAAGTGAATACCCATCATCCCCTCCACAGCACACACCCCCCCTTGCTGAACATCCACTAAAACCACCCATACTTGGTTGGGCTGCTAGTTTGGGCCAGCCATATCTGCACATAGTGCCCCCTACCCACATCTAGTTGGCAAACTCACTCTAAGCAGTCTCAGGCCTGAAAACTAGATATCCCATGCATGTATAACCCTCTCTCATTTTCATATAACCAAAAGAATGGGGTTCATCGGCATCCACAATTTTTGGACATCCCTCATGGGATAAGTGTCTGTTCTCAAGATTAGACTTGGTGACACAACACAATTTCCACCCCCATTGACATCCGGACACAAGTCGGATTAGTAGTACTTGTTCACAACCCTGCTCATCCCCCACCCGGTCCTGCAGAACCTACGACCCAGGATTACACACCTGACTGTGATGCATGTCTCCCCATGTGCATTATCAGGAATATATATCTTTCACAAGTTCCCAAGAAGCTTCCCCATAGCCATCTTCCAAATAGTACACATCCACAAATTGCATACCCTGTTCAGGTTCCACGTCGTAATGATGCACACAACCCCTGTATACAAACGGTACAGGTCCCTCCTGGATGCAGGTGTTCATATACATGGCCATGTAAAACCCCAGATATGTAGTCATATATCTATAAATGTACATACTTATATTTGCATAGCTACACATCACACATATATGCATATAAGTAGTTAAGTATGTGTCCTATTCATAAATATGTATACTTGCAAATGTATACATATGTCTCTCAGAAACATATGAACATTAACATGCATTATACATATGTACACCAACCGACTGTCACATTTGTTGCCAGTAGTGTGGAATGCCTGTAGTAAAGTCATATATCCTAACTACCATCCATGCAGAATGTATCATGGATGGTTTAATGGTCAAACCAGTGACTATGGTGTTTCTGTTCCTGGGTCCAAGCCATGCAAGGGCTGCTAATTTTATATGATGCCCAAAATAATGGTTGTTGGATATAGGGTGATTAAGGCACTTTCAAGCAGACATAAGCAGGTATGCGAGGCGGTAAGTGGCAGTCATTCAACAGTATGGGAAATGTAAATAAGCATGTAGGTGTATATGCATGTGTATGTACAGATATATATATATATATATATATATATATATATATATATATATATATATCCATGAAGAATGAACATGGTCACAATAAATCATTCATAATGAATGCGAAGGAAAACAGCAGTGGAACCCCAGTATTATTTATTGCTGTCATATAAAGCTGGCCAGAGGTGGGCAAACCTCCTGTGTTTCCAACCACATGTAGGATGCCAACAGTGGGGCTATCTTTGTCCACATGCTAAATCTGACTTTCAAACAGGTACAGGTCAGTCCCAGTCTCCAGTCGGAAGAGCCAAAAACCAGAAGACTATATGAACACCCTGACCACTATATGAACGTATGTTCCAGGATTATAAGCTTGGGACGTCTGAATATACTTGGAGTGAGCCAACATACAAGACGTGTCTAGAGCAGTAGGGTGTGGCGCATGTGTAGTGGTGTGGTTATTTACCAACTGGAGAATGGATGACTGCTGTGTTAGTGAAGTGTTGCAGCTTGTGTTCGGGTAACTATGAACTGTGGGTATACATGCAAATTAAGCAGCACAGCAATAGTGTAGAGATTAGAGCATCCACCTAACAAGCAGACGTTGCTGGTTTGACTGCAGCACACACCATTTATGATGCAGAATCCATATATGAACATAGTCTGACATTTGTATGCTGTATAACGATATAATACCATTGAAATGTGAACTGGAGTGACGTATCGCAGTAAGAATGGGGAAGGTGTTTGTGTGACGGGAAGTGGCGGTTAAACATGGCAAAATGGAAAACCGCTGCTGAAACGTGTTGTACTCACCCTTTGTCCAATGGCCCTTGTTCTGCCCAGCAACACAATAAACTGCCTCAGCAAGGCTCGACGCCAGGACCCTACACACCACAACCAAGGTGATTTATCACTAAGCCACAGCAGTTATACTTCACTCTGATGTTATCACAAACATAGCAGACAGCACAGTCATTCAACAGTATGATCAAAGAAAATAATCATGTAAATGTATATGCATGCGTACGTACAGATATATATATATCTGTAAAGAACAAACGTGGTCACAATAAAGCATTCATAATGCATGCGAAGGAAAACAGCAGCGGAACTCCCGTATTATTTAGTGCTGTCATACCAAGCTAGCCAGAGATGAGCAAACCCCCTGCATCTCCAACCACAGGTAGGATGCTAACAGTGGGACTAACATTGTCCACGTGCTGAGTCTGACTTTCATACAGGTACAGGGCAGTCCCAGTCCCCAGTCGGACGAGCCAAAAACAGGAAGACTACTTGAACACTTTGACCATTATATGAACGTATGTTCCAGGGCTATAAGCTTGGGGCATCTGAATATACTTGGAGTGAGTCAACATGCGGGATGGTTCTAAAGTGGTAGGGAGTGGCGCATGTGTAGTGGTGTGGTTTTTCCAGCTGGAGAATGGATGACTGCTGTGTTAGTGAAGTGTTGAGGCATGTGTTCGGGTAACTATGAACCATGGGTATACATCAAAATGAAGCAGCACACCAATAGTATAGTGGTTAGAGCATCCGCCTAATGAACAGGCATTCACAGTTCAAGTTCAACTATAGCACATATCATTTTCCATGTGGAATGAATGTCGTTCTGCTGTAAAACCGACATAATAACATGTAAAAGTGAACTTGAGTATCGCATCGGACTTTTATCCAAATCCATTCAATCAAAGTGGTACTGTCATAATGAATAAGGCACAAGTAAGCACAAATAAGCAGCAGTAAACATATATAACAAACAGTAAGCAAATCTGTGTGCGCTTGAGCGGGTGTAAGCAGTGCCCAGCATAGGAAATGTATATAAGTATGTACAGATGTAATATATATATATATATATATATATATATATATATATATATATATATATATATATACACACACACATACACACACACACACACACACACACACACACACACATATATATATATATATATATATATATATATATATACATATGAAGAATGAACGTCGTAACAATAAAGCATAGAAAAGGAATGAGAAGGGAATCAACAGCAACTATAGTATTATATAGTGCTGTCAGCATATGTCATATCAAGCTGACCAGGAGTGAGCAAAGCACTGCTACTCACACCACAGGCAGGGTTTTACCAGTGGGAGTAACACTGTTGATCTGCTAAGTCTACTTTACAAACAATCAGAGGGTAGTCCCCAGTGGGACTACCAAAAATTGACAGCATATTTGGATCTCCGTCCATTACACAAGCAAGGGCAGGTATGTTCAAGGACTAAATGGTGGGAGAGCATGATAATACATGTGTTGGGACAACATATATGCAGGGCCCTTAACGCTGGGGGGAGGGCAATGTGTGGAGGTGTGTCATGGCCGTGAAATCAACTGGATAATGGATGGATTGCGTGTATGTCGAACTTGGGTGGGGTCGAGGAACCATGGATATGTGATTATGGATCCAGGCGTGTCATGGTTGAATGGCCTGCTTCTAATTGGACCACCTCGTGGAGGCCAGTGGGTTAGTTATAAGTATGTATGCATACACACATGCATACATCTATATGTAGAAGTACATTCCCTGTAACATAGCCATTCCATTTGTAGACATAAACACATGAATGTGCCCTTACAAACCTCGACAGTAGATAGAATAATAAGTAGTGCATAAAAGGGAAGGGCCAAAATTGCTAAAACGCAGAAGTGTGTACAATGTACGAAGTCAGTGCTGTGCTGAATAAATCAAATGTGCGGACTGTCTCACACAGGGAATTATCCCTGTGATCTGCCTGCAACGGCAACGCCAAATACTAAACCGGTCTATTTGTAAAAGAATCACGCCGAACATGTACATAATTAGTTCTCATGTGTAACGTGTACATTACCATATAGTCAGACTAATTAATACATGCATAGATATAGATTATATATCCCAAGAACAAACCTCGTGACACCAAAACATTAGAAAAGAATGAAAAGGAAAACACCTGCAGCTCCTGTATTATGTACGGGTGTTAATCCAAGGCAGGTGTGTGTCTGTCCGACACATGGGTTCAGACTGTAGTCTGGGTAATAATAGGGTTGCTGACGTTACTCACCAGGCCTATTGCCAAATGTATGGGTATGTCTCGCCAACCCAGTCACTTGGCTGATTGTGACATATATGGCCACTATATAGAAAAACTACAAAACATGCTCCCCAACAGATCCAGTGGCTAGAAACTCACAACCACCAACACACAGGATATGACTGACAAGCACACACACCTGCTATGCCTCGGAATTGAGCACCTACCTAACTACTTTAACACACTACAGCATTATGCAGTTACAGAACATGCTACCAAGATTACTGGGTTACAGCAGTCCGAGAGGTGTATTTCTAGGTGGGAGACATCAGCAGGACTGCCAAAGTTGAGTATATGAATTGTACAAAGTGTGAGTACTCTAAAAGCATTGATCTGTCCTCAGGCAGATGGGGACACACACACACACACACACACACACACACACACACACACACACACACACACACACACACAGACACACACACACACACACACACACACACACACACACACACACACACACACACACACACACACACACACACACACACACACACACACACACACACACACACAGTTGGCAAGTCTGAGATTAGAACACTGACCTAACTACTTTATCACACTACAGCAATACGCAGTTACAGAATGCACTACAGAGACTACTGGGCTATGACTTTCCCAGAGGTGTATTTCTAGGTGAGTGACATCAGCAGCCTTGCCAAAGTTGAGTATATGAATTGTACAGACTGTGAGTAGCCTAAAAAGCATTTCTCTCTACACAGTCTGAGACAGACAGACATGCACACAATCACACACACAATTGGAAAGTCTGTGGTTAGAACTACTACCTAACTAGTTTATCACTACAGCAGTATGCAGTTATGGGACACGTCATGGAGGTTACTGAGCTACAGCTCTCACAAAGGTGTATCTCACATTGGATGACCTCAGCAGGCTTGTCATAATACTGCTATGGGGAAGGTGGTGCGTGAATGGGCCATAACCCATTCATGTACGGGTTGACATGCCACATGCGGGCAGACACAGGGTCATATGTCATAGGTACGTGTATACAGCTACTAGATGACTACTTCCTTGTATAGTCATGTTGCACAGCTGGCACATGCACCACATAGTCTGTCATGCTGACAGATACTGGTGGCTAGTATCTGCAGTGAATGACATCTGCACCTCATGTGTTTGGGGGCCTTTGGCTGTGTGCTGGGTGGGACAGACCTGAATGGCTCCTTGTCACGGTCACCCTCTTCCACACATCTATGTCCGTCTACCTTTGGCTTATTATAGTGTGTTGTCCTTACATATATGCCTGTATTCCTATCCACTGTGTGTGCAAGGCAGGAGTGGTGCATACTGACATGTGTCTGCACTACGAACTGCGACTGAAGATATGTCTGGACCACTGGTGTTTGCAGACATGGCCTTCATGTGTTTAAGTGTGTGAGCATGCCCGGTATGACCTTACAGTATGTTGTTGACTGACATTGCCTTCATACCTTCAAGTGTGTGAGCATGCCCAGTATGGCCATCTGTATCGCATGTGTGGAACAAGTCCAGGTAGTTTGTACGGTGGTGCCGACCTTTGTGTTGTACACCAACAGGTAGCATGCTGTGTCTGCAGGGAATCCATCAGTCATTTGGCATTGATTGTTGCTACATGTCTGCATAACAGGGGGGGGGAGCACCTGACTGTATCTACATTCCTACACAGGAGCGGGGAATGGCACACCTGACTGTTGCTATAAGTGTACTTTGGATGGGAAGGCATACCTGACACCTGTACACATTTGCTAGGACTGTACTGGTATGTCAGGTACTCCATTTCAGTGTGTAGTCTTACCTATTGAGCTGGCTAGAGTCATACCAGTGTACTACAGATCTTAGCTTTAACTACCAACATATTAGTTTCTGACTTCCTACCCTTCACAACTTACATCCAACTGCCTGCCCTGCTGTAGTCTGTCTGTGTGGGTCTGGGAAAGGGGTTACCCATAGGCCACAGTCAGAGGCCATAGTACAGCATTTGTTTGTGTCTGTCTACACCTGTCCTGCTGGCTGATACTTGTGTGGGTCTTATGGACACACATGTCACTCAGCCCATTACCTGTACTGGGTTTTGTCACCCTGTGTAGTACTGGCTACCATGGTGACTCCAGTATGAGTTACAGATGTCATGGTGCCACTATGGGTGTCTACTGTCTGCTGCCTTAACATTCAGCCACCCAATTCCCTTGCATGCTCAAATCCATACCATAGCTACAGGTAACAACACATTCTACTTCATTTGGCAATTGGTAGGTTGATTGACTTACCTTGAGGGTGTGCCAGACTTGAGGATGGTGCTGGAGGACTGCCTATGTCAGATGCATATAGTACACTCCCTATACATGGCTGAGCACAGGTAGTGTCATGTGTGGCATCCCTTTTACTGTCTGTGCGAGTCAGAGAGGGTGTCATTCCCTGGGTCCCTACTGTGTCAGTGCATATGCTATGCATTGCCACTTTGCCAAGACCAGGTCATACTGGGCATGCTTCCTTCTGCCTACTGGGTCAGGCTCAGGTTGTTCCCCCTCTGAGTCACTCTGTGCCTGTACAGGCCTTGGCATTGGTGGGGGGCTGTGCGGCCCTGCCCCATGCTGTTCCTGCTGCAGCTGTTTCCGCAGGATTATATTGTGTAGCATAGCACATATCATAACAATTTGGGTGCATGTAGCTGGTGAATACTGCAAGGCTCCACCGGATGTGTCCAGACACTGGAACCGTGTCCTGAGCATCCCAAACACATGCTCTATTATATGTCTGGCCTGTGCATGTGCTTTATTATGGTGTTGTTGTTCAGGCATGAGTGCATTTCTGATGGGTGTCATCAGCCACGGCTCCAGTGGCTACCCAGCATCCCCCACTAGGTGACCGTAGGGGATGTCCATATTGGCAAATCTGTGGTACAGCTGCGTCAGATGCCATATTTCTGAATCGTCATAGCTTCCAGGGCAGCCAGCACACATATTCATTATAATGCCCTGGGCATCACATACAACCTGGCAGTTGATGGAGGGGATGCCCCTGTGGTTGATGTAGGCCCTACCCTGCTCACTGGGTGGTGCTTTGATGCATATGTGCCTGCAGTCTATAGCACTCACTACCCCAGGGTAGTCTGCTATTTGGTGGAAGAGATGCATATTGCTGGTCAACACCTCACATGTGTTGAGGAAATAAACATGCTCACTGGCATGTACTGACATGGCATCCAGGAACTGGTGGAATACTCTGGATGCTGATGCCTGTGAGATCCCCATGATATCCTCAGTTGTACTTTGGGAGGTACCTGTGGCTAGTATACCTAGGCCTACACATACCTTGGTATCCACTGGGATGGGTTCCCTTCGGCCAGTTTGATGTGTCAGGTGTGGCTGCCACAGCTCAACATTTTGCTGTAGAAGGTCTCTGTCCACCCTATAGCACTCCACTATCTACAACTCATGTAGCCCCTGGTAGGTTACTCTGAGTCTGTACAATCTTCTCTGTCTCCTCACTGTGGGTTGTTCGGTAGCATTCACATCCTCACCACCCTCAGCCTCTTCCACATGTTGTTCTATGTTGCCTGCTGCAGCCCTTCTCATTTTGTAGGTTTGTTTGTTAAAATTTCCATGCTTGTATACACCGGTGGTGTAGAGCATGGAAAAACCAGAGGGGAAAGGTGTTTGCTTAGTTTATAGTAGTGTTCTGGGCTGGTCTGCTACCTCTGTAATTGGCTGATCCTGATACACTTCACCTGTCAGCTCAGCTAGTTCTCCTTGATTACTTTCCTACTGCTGTTTTCCCTTCTGATTGCCCTAGGCAGGTTTAGACGCACCCCTCACTTAGCCGTGATAAGCTGAGAGCAATCTTGAGCCACAGGGCTCCAATCCTTTTATAATATGCCTGACACACACCCCCATGATGTCACCTATATCCAAGTCTAGCACCCGGCTGTCTATACTCTTGCACTGTTGGGACCTGCCTCACACCTTGGGGAAAATTGGGATTCACTATCATTCACCTCATTTGCATAGGATTGCCTGCTAATGCATAGTTACATGTCCCATACTGAGCCTCCCCTAAACTAACCACTGCTTACCGTCACGCAAATCCGCACACACCCGCTCACAACTACTTAAAAGTGGCTTACTCACTTCATATCCAATGGCCCTTGTTCTGCCCAGCAACAAAATAATCACCCTCTGCAAAGCGCAAAACCAGGACTCTGCACACCACAGCCGATGTGCTTTACCATTAAGCCATGGCAGATATACAGACATCGGATGTTATCATGAACATATCATGCAGCACATTCATTCAACAGTATAGGACATGTATTCCATTACGTAGATGTATGTGTGTTAATGTCCATACATATATATGTGTATATATATATATATATATATATATATATATATATATATATATATATATACACACACACACACACACACACACACACACACACACACACACACACACACACACACACACACACACATACATAGATATAGATTATATATCCCAAGAACAAACCTCTTGACACCAAAGCATTAAAAAAAAGAATGAAAAGGTAAACACCAGCAGCTCCTGTATTATGTACTGGTGTTAATCCCAAGGCAAGTGTGTTTCTGTCTGACACATGGGCTCAGACTGTATTCTGGGTAATATTAGGGTTACTGACTTTACTCACCAGGTCTATTGCCAAATGTATGGGTATGTCTTGCCAACCCAGTCTCTTCGCTGATTGTGACATATATGGCCACTATATAGGGAAACTACAAAACACGCACCTCAACACATCCAGTGGCTAGACACTCACAGCCACCAATACATAGGATATGACTGACAAACACACACCTGCTATGCCTTGGAATAGAACACCTACCTGACTACTTTAATACACTACAGCATTACCCAGTTACAGAATGCACAACTGAGATTACAGTATTCCCAGAGGTGTATTCCTAGATGGGTGACATCATCAGCCTTGCCAAAGTTGAGTATAGGAATTGTATGGGGTGTGAGTACTCTAAAAAGCGTTGTTCTGTCCTCAGACAGACAGACACACCCACAGTTGGCATGTCTGGGATTTGAACACCAACCTAACTACTTTATCACACTACAGCATTACGCAGTGGCAAAACACACTACCGAGATTACTGGGTCACAGTAATCCCAGAGGTGTATTCCTAGATGGGTGACATCATCAGCCTTGCCAAAGTTGAGTATAGGAATTGTACAGAGTGTGAGTACTCTAAAAAGGATTATTCTGTCCTCAGGCAGATGGACACACACACACACACACACACACACACACACACACACACTTGGCATGTCTCTGGGATTAGAACACCGACCTAACTACTTTATCAAACTACAGCATTATGCAGTTACAGATTGCGCTACCAAGATTACTGGGTCACAGCAATCCCAGAGGTGTATTCCTAGGTGGGTGATATCATCAGCCTTGCCAAAGCTGAGTATAGGAATGGTATGGAGTGTGAGTACTTTAAAAAGGATTGTTCTGTCCTCAGGCAGACGGACACACACACACACACACACACACACACACACACACACACACACACACACACACACACACTTGGCATGTCTGGGATTAGCACATCGACCTAACTACTTTATTACACTACAGCATTACGCAGTTACAGAACACGCTACTGAAATTACTGCTTCACAGAAATCTCAGAGGTGTATTCCTAGGTGGGTGACATCATCAGCCTTGCCACCATTGAGTATAGGAATTGTACAGGGTGTGAGTACTCTAAAAAGCATTGTTTTGTACTCAGGCAGACGGACACACACATATGCCAGTGGTGGGATCAGAACACCTGCTTATCTTCAGATCACTATTTCAGTGCTGCGCAGTTATGAGTCGCGCTACAGAGATTACACATTCCAAGGCAGTCATCATGACCTTCTAGGATTGCGGACATCAACAGGGATGATGACAGTTAAGATGTACATAGCTGTGAACTTGTATGTTTAACGTAGGAGTCCATCCTGAACAGGAGTATACTCATCTGTAGAATGGACAACTACTATCACTATACATGGTTACAATGGCCATGCTCATACACATAGAAGCACATAACTTACACAAGGTGTCAGTGGGCATGCTCACACACTTAGTAGCACAGGGCTGTTTGGAATGCACTATGAGTCCAACTACACAAGGTTATACTGGGCATGCTCATACACTTAGTAGCACAGGGCTGCTTGGGGTGCACATTAATTCTAAACACGGAAGGCCACAGTGGCCATTCTCATACAGTTAGATGTACAGAACATGTTGTAATAGACTCCGGTGTTATTAGTTGTCATTGTTAGCAGGAACACTGCACTACATATATCTGACACTGGTCATCTACACATCTGCTGCTGTCCGTCACCTTAGATGTATCAGTCTATACCAAGCACAATACTACCACTCGCAGTGATGTCATGCTAGGAATGGCAACTGCTTGTCCAACACAAAGAGCCAATGTCCTGCTGTAATTACGAGGTTGTCCAGTGTCTGTCATTCTAGGATGACATGACTGACAGAAGGCAAGCCTTTGTCACAGATCACATGCATCCATGATTCAAGGGAGCGGTGATATTACCTAGGTCACATTTGCCCATATAGTGCCATTCCAAGGCAAATGTCCTAAACACAGGATAACACCCTGACACCTAGAAGACAGTTGCATTGCATGCTTATGCTAACCAGTGCTAGATGTATTGCTGTCGTAATCACAGCTGCTCACTGTTGAACCTACAATGGGGAATACTGACATCTGTGCAGTGAGGAACACCTGGCTGAAGGCTCTGTAGTGCACAATAGCCCTACCACCATATAACTCAGAACCAGACATTTGGGCCATAACACTGGTATGGACCACTCCAGGTGGTGGTGTCCCCACATTTATAACAGCTACTCATATGTACAGACCAGTACTCTAACATAAGTCATCACAGATGAGCCAGGTGCAGGTCACAGTGTCATTCTAGGATGTAATCCTCAGACACCACCATGTCTTCAGACCACCAACACACATCCATACTTGTGGTATGACATGTAATGGTACAACACCAAGTAACATTTGACTGGTGGACTGTACCTAGCCCTACAACAGCTGTGCAGAGTACCCATGTACTGACACAGTTGCATTATGTGTTATGCAATGCAATGATACCACTGTTTGTAACCAGGTCAGCTGTACACATACCAGGGTCCCTCAGATATTGACAGCATTAACAGATGACTGTTGCTGTGCACCATTCAGTGTGTACACAGCCTGGCATGAAGCTATGATTGTACATGATGTTTATGTGGGGAGCAGATTGTTTTGACATTTGTGTAGGATACAGCCTGGGATGTGGACAGGTCCCATGCAGCCTGTATGTATGGCATTAGAGAGTGCAGCTTGTACCTGCATAGTTGTTATTACAGGGGCTCTGTAGTGTACATTGATATATGAATGTGTACCTGTTGGGGGGGGGCAGTGTGTTTATGTTATCCAAGACCCTGTCTGGATGAACAGGTGCTATTCCCATAGGTGCAGTACTTCTCATGCCATAGTGCTGTGAAACACAGCAGGACTTGTTGTTGCCATTATGTTTCATGACACAGCTGTGGAATCCTCTGTGTTTGGCCTCATAATATGTGGATGATTAGTTTCATAGTAGCTTTGCGTGGCATTATATGGTGTATCTGCATCTTACTGAGGCTGACCATGGATCAACTTCCACTCATATGTGTTGACTCTTGCAACAGTTACTACCTTCTGTGGTACAGTTTAAGGCAGGGTACCACCGGTTTGCCTTTATGTTTGTGTTTGTTTGAATCCTGTTTCTGTTTCAATGGCACGATCACTGCACATGTGTGAGTGCCTAAAGTGCATTTGTGTAGGACCCAGCATTTGCACATGCATTGCACAACTGAATGGATGCCATGACAGTCACCACTTTGCTCTTAAGGAGCATAACATTGGCTTTGAAGACTGACCATGTGTGGCATACTGTTAGCCCTGTTGGTGTGACTATGGTGATCCAGGTAATTGGTGTTGATGAAATCCAACATGCATTGAGCACATGCGTTGGTACATGATGAGTCTTCCCAGTTCATAATGGGATAGCTGAGTGGCCATGATTATGGTTTCCTGTCTCAAAACTGGTGTTCCCCATTACAGCACAATGACAGTTGGGCATTTTGAGGCATGGTGGATGATCTGTCACAAGGTGCAATTTGGATTACACTTTGGCACAAAGGTAGTTGCTCAGCATAATGCAAGTGCAACTAGCGTGGAGGTGTACATATCCCTCAGGAAGTTGGACACACCTGTGGCTCATGTGTTCCAATAAAGGATGATGGCCAAGAGGTAAGGTATGTGTTATAACATGGTCATGCAGGGGTGCTCTCCAAAGCATTGAACCATATCTCAGTCACTGCACAGATATGTTCTCCATGTTTCAAATTGTCATAAGTGAGTTCATATTGAGTACCTGATTTGTATCATTGAGTAGCAAGACCCACAGTTTATTTATTGGCTGTCCCTGTTGCACCAGTGGACTTTCACTTGAACCTGGCATGATGAGGGCACTATAGGGGAAGCATGGGCCATTGCCAGTATCCAGATTCTCAGGGCTGATAGATGCAGGCCCTGTCAAAGCATCATGGTCTGTCAACCATGTTATCCCAGGCAGAGAGATGCTGGGTACTCTTTGAATTACACCAGTATATTTCACGATTGTGGAATACAATCCTTGTCCACATACTGCTGTATCATTCTGCCCATGGCAGAATGCTACCCAGGACTTGGGACATACTTGCATGTGCTACAAGCCCTGACAGTTCCAACATGTGTTTCCATGCAGTCCAGACTACTGCATCACAAGTCCTGCACAACAACATAGAATATGCCAGCGACATCTGTATAATTCTAAAGGTGGTCTGAGTGTATGGGTATGTGGCTAATCATGGCAGACAGGCAGTTGACAGTATGTTTGCCCTCATATAGTTTGGTGTGTAACATAGTGCTAGGGTTTGCATTCACAAATGAGTACTGTTGGCAATGTTTCCGGCCATGTGTTCTGAGGTGTGACACAATTATACAAACTATGTCGTACAGTCTTTGTGTTCTGTTGTCTGTCTATTCCAACCTGGGAGGTCTCTTACTTGGCCAGATACTTAGAGGCCTCTGCAGATGTGTGTGATATCTGGTGGCAAGTGTGTGTGTGTCCTTACTGTGTTCTGGTAAGGGTATGTGTTGGTTGTGGTGATGAGATGCATGTGTTAACCTACACCTCTTGACTGTCTAGTCCAGTCATGGGTGTAGAATGGACTGCCTCCAAGCTCACCCTTGTAGCTGAATCCCAGGCAATGTGTGGGGTGTGGTGTTAGGTGGGTTTGGCTGTGTACATGGCATAGAGATTGCATTCCCCCAGGATGGCCACATACACAAAGCTGACATTAGTAAACACCAGTAGCTGACTAGTGGACATGCCTGTATGAGCATTCAGTACTACAAGTACCACATACTGTATTTAGTATACTTACTGCTTATGAAGATGTTTTAGACAGTGATTCTCACATGTAAATATTTGTGTTATGGACATGACAACACTAGCTATTACAGGAACATGGTAGCTACCATTAGTAGCAATCCCCCTCTGAGGGCCACATCACATCCTGATAGTTGATTACAGATAATGCAAGTGTGAACAGGGCTGTATCCTTGTCTGGGTATATACTCACATACTCAACAGAACCATGAGCTCTGTTGGGCACAGACACCCACTCCTCACACAGAGTCACATATCAATAGACTCTGCTGCCACTATCGATATGATCAGGATATAATCAGATAGTGTACACCATCACCTATGAAGCAGCTGTTACACATGAGCAGCAGTTTCCTACATCTTACACTCCTACTGCAGATGTCACACGAGTTAAAGATGATATGCACCCTGTTTCATTACCAGTACTGTCAACATACTTCCAAGCAGCTGTTAGTCTGGAAATGAGAGATTAGGCTACACAAATCTAAACATTCAACCAGTGTGTCTCTACTGTCAATATCCACTCTATGTAGGTATGCACATAGCCATTTGGCACAGCCCTGTAACAAGGGTCAGTACACATTTGCAGAACATGTACACATGCACAGCTGTCATTGCTTGCAAACAATAGTAGAGAGGTGGATATTAGGCAAGGTGGAATTTTAGGCAAGGCTCATAAGACAAACCCACCACTGTAAATAGCACAAGTAACCAGAAACTGAGGGTATTGCTACTCAACACCAGAAGTCTAAACCTCAAAATGCACACAATCGAGGCACTCCTCAGTATGGAGAATATTGATATCTGTGCAGTAACAGAAACATGGTTTAAGGCTCCAGAAAGCACCCTAGCACTACCAGGCTATAGCTCATACCACACCTTTTGGCCACAGAACCTGGACCAGAACACAAAAGGCGGGGGTATATCCATATTCATCAAGGATACTCACACCTCCAGGTTAGTGGAGCAGCACGATGCATCAGAGATCATCCAAGTGCAACTGACAATGGGCAACACTGCAATCCAAATTGTAGCTTGCTACAGATCACCCACTATGACCCAGGACCCACATTCCGCATTTCTGGAAACACTGGGAAATATGCAGGTCCTACCAAACACCCTAATACTGGGTGATTTTAACTACTCAAATATTAACTGGGAGAACTACTCAAGTAATAACTCCCTTGCCCAGCACTTCCTAGAATTTCTAAACTCAAATGCCCTGGAACAACTGGTCTACACCCCCACCAGAGGGAACAACATATTGGACCTGGTCATCACCAACATGGGAGACTGTTGTTCCACACACAAAGTCAACCCCTTGCTGGTTAGATCAGACCATAGACTAATCACTCTGGATATTCACATTCCACCCACAACCCCAAACAAGGAAACCACCTTGAAAATCTTTTCCAAAGCAGACTTCACATTGCTTAAGCCCGAGGTGGAAAGGTTCACAGCCCTCACACCAATGAACAATGCTGTCCAAGATGCTGAAACCTATACAAAGGCACTCTATGATCATCTGCAGGAATGCATGGATCGTGTTATCCCAAGTCAAACCTAGACTCACTCCTCCAAGAAAAGGAAACCGGTCTGGTGGACCCCTGCCATAAACAGGCTATACAATACAAGGAGGAAACTAGTACAGATAAGAGCGAAATCCCTAGAAGGACATTCATCCTTGATCAGTATCAGCAAGAAACTACGATCCCTCATGAGATCATCCAAGGCTAGCTTCAAAAGAAAATTTCCCAGGGACCCTACAGATAACCACAAAGCGTTCTTTAGCTATGTCAAGAACCTAAGTGGGAACTCTCAGATCTCCTCTGAGTTGGTGCAGACTGGCACAAAATACACTGAACTGACTGATATTGCCAACATTTTGGCAGACAGGTTCAGTGCAAACTTTACACCCCCTCTCAACCCCTAAATGGCCCTTAATCATACCAGAAGAATGTACGGCCCCAGCAATCACTGACACACAGGTTAAAACAGCCCTATCCAAAGCCAGAAACACAGCCTCAATGGGACCGGACAGTGTCCCAGGCTGTGTCTTACAAGAGCTCCAAATGAACTAACCCCTCACCTAAACACACTGTTAAAACCCAGCCTCTCTACAGGCTACATACCCACAGAGTGGCGCACAGCAACAGTTATCCCACTCCACAAAGGTGGTGCCACAACGGATCCAGGGAACTATTGCCCTATAAGCCTGACTAGCCCGGTCTGCAAGGCTATGGAGCGCATCATCATGGAACTCATTAACAGAGACATTGGGAACCTCTAGACACTCGACCCAACCCAGGTCAGCTTGATTGAGTGCAGATCATGCCTACTGAACCTGTTTGACATCTTACAGTCACCTAGACTATAGGTGAGGGGTGTGGTAGTTCACACATACTACCTGGACCTCACCAAGGAGTTTGACACCATTCCCCACTCAGGTATTATTTATAAACTCACCAGCCAGTACATACACCCATACAACATAGGTTGGGTTGCCAACAGGCTTACACACAGAACCCACATGGTAAGCCTAGCAGCATCCAAGTCCAACTCTTAACCAGTCACAACTGGTGTCCCATAGGATTCTGTCCTGGGAGCCCTACTGTTTGCCAAATACTTCTCAGAGGTACAGGCAAACACAGGTGGACTACAGCAGATAGTGTTTGGCGATTACTGCAAACTGGGAGCCATAATTAACAGTCCAGCTTTCACAGACGTCCTTCAAGGGGCCTCACATAGACCAACACAGGGTGTTAAAGTCATGGCCTCCAGCTAAAGGCCACAAACTGCATGGTCATTCCATGTTGGGAAAAATAAACACCCACATATTAACACATGAGTGGCAGCCACTTTAATACAGATGAGGTAATGGGTATGTGGGGACTACATTAGTTAGTGATCTCTCCGTTGACAATCATATCTCCAAAGTAATTAAGACATCCTGCTATGTAGGCCATCTGATTACTTAAGGATTCGCATCTAGACATACTGAGGTTATTGTGCCCCTTTACTCATCACTCATCAGTCCCATCATCAAGTATGATAACCCATTTGGGATGTACCTCAGAAGACACATCCAACAGCTGGAGGGTCCACGAACATACCTCACCAAGAGGATTACTGGCCTCAGACATGTGTCCTATGCTGTCAGACAGAATGAACTCTTGCATTACTCAGTGGCCTCTCGTTTACTCAGAGATGATCCTTGCTGGCCAACAAAGCCATGTCCAAGTCAGGCTTAATGGATATTCTCCACCTATGGGAATCCATGTCACAGTGAGCCACACATTGTAATGAGCTACACCTTGCCACAACCATAACTGGAAGATGCTGGAGTGACAGATTCCTGTCGCAGGTACTTCACATGCTTTGGAACTACATCCCTGATTACATTATACAGAGCCCCTCACTAACACTACAGGGAAACCTTGCAGAGTGGATGGGGAACAGTGGATACACTCCAGGGATCCCGCAATTGGCTCTGCTCCACAGAGGGAAAGTTAGTTAATCAATGGGGTGGCAACAGCTGACACATTTTGGCTAGGCTTATGAATGGCCTCGGGCAATTAGCCAAGTACCTACCTATGTACCTATGAACCTATACACACGGTATCAGCACATGCTGATAGCTTAGTTTACTGTTCATGTGTTGACTTACCTTGTGCCAATAGAGGTTGTGTGTGCAATAGTTATGGGCTGCCTATGCAGAATGCACACAGTAGGCTGCCTATACATGACAATTTACAGGTGGTCTTGTGTGTGTGCCATCCATGTTTACTGTGTGTGCAGGTAGAGAAGGGTGTCAGTCCATAGGTGCCTACACTGTCAGTGTCTGTGCTATACGTTCCCTCTTTGCCAAGGCATGGACATACTGGGCATGCCTCCATTTGCCTACTGGGGCTGGCTCAGGGTGTTTGTGGTCTGAGTCCCTCTGTTCCTGTGGTGCCCTTGGCAATGGTGGTGGACTGTGAGGGCCTTCACCATTCTGTCCCTGCTGCAGCTGTTTCCACAGGATCATATTGTGTAGCATGGCACATACTATGAAGATGTGGGCGCACATACCTGGAGAGTACTGCAAGGGTCCACCAGATATGTCCAAGCAATGGAACTGTGATTTCAGCATCCCAAACGCACCCTCTATGATGATTCTGGTTTGTGCGTGTGCCTCATTATGGCGTTCTTGCATGGGTGTGTGTGCATTTCTGATGGGAGTCATCATCCATGGTTTCAGTGCATAGCCAGCATCCCCCACCAGGTGGCCATATGGGATGCCCCCCCCCTGGCAAATACCTGATACAGCTGTAAGGCATGCCAGATGTGGGAGTCATGATAGCTTCCAGGGCTGCCAGCACACACATCCATGATAATGCCCTGGGCATTGCACATGACCTGGCAGTTGATGGAGGGGTATCCCTTGCAGTTTATGTATCACATACCCTGCTCACTGGGTGGTGACTTGATGTGTATGTGCGTGCAGTCTATTGCACCCAGTACCTTCGGGTATTCTGCCACACGGTGGAAAAGACACATATTGTTGGCCAACTCCTCCTGCATCCGGGGGAAGTATATGTGCTCATTGTCATGTGGTAACATGGCATCCAGGAAATGGTGGAGTACCCTGGATGCTGATGCCTGTGAGTTCCCCAGGATATCCCCAGTTGGCCTTTGAAAGGTACCTGTGGCTAGTATTCTCAAGCTTACACATACCTTCGTGTCCACTGGGATGGGTTCCCCTCTGTTATTTCTGGTTGTGAGGCATGGCCGGCACAGCTCAATAAGTTGCTGTATGGTGTCCCTGTCCACCCTGTGATGCTCTACTATCTCCAGATCATGTTTGTTTCTAAGTGGTTAAGTAAGTATTTGCTTAAGCATTTTCTGTGAGCTAACTAAATAAGGATTTTTGTTTTTCCTTTCTCTCTTCCTGATATCTTGTTCTATAGCTGCTCTCAGCTCTCCAGCTTGCCTACCCTCCACTAGGAGATAAGAACCCACCAGGCAACTAAGGACCCATCCTAACCTACCAGCTGTAACATCATCCTGTAAGTGTACCCCTGTGCTCTTCCAAGAAAAGAAAGAAGAGAGTATGTGTTGTCCTCATACTGACTTTAAAACTAATTTGTAGGTTGCTTATTTCCTTGTTGTTGTTAATTGCAAGCTTCTCTGCCTGGTCACTCAGCAGCCATATCCCCCTGTATCCTGTAGTCAAAGTATAGTCCCTCTCTTGCGTTAACATTACCTCCCCTAGCCAAATAGATTGTCTTTCTAGCCCTAGTCTAGCCTTCTCCAGAAACTACCTCTGCTGTAATTCATTTGACTATCCACTAGATGGCACCTTTCCCCTATCTTTTTTATATCCCTCCATCCCAGAAAATACTCATACTACTGTATGCTGTTTATACCCTTCCTACTATCATCCTTTCACACAACCCTGTTCTGCTTTAATTACCCACTTTCCACCTTTATATTCTCCCATTCTACTTCTTATTCACTTTATACCAATCTCAAATTAACTCACCTCTAACAGTCAGCATTCCACTGATTGTTCACCTTGGCTGTTTCACTCACTTGTCTCTACCCACTTCGTTCGCCCTGTGGGCTCACTCTGCTCCCCCCTGCCCCCCAATCCCCACCCACCCCCAGTGGTCCTACATTTATTCCTGTTAACCACACCCCCATCACATCTGCTCCAATATATAAACACACCTTATTACTACTTCCCACCCTTCTTGACAAATTACCTCACCTGGCCATATTACATTACCTCCCTGCCATTCTAGTAACAACTTTCTAACTGTTAATACTACCTACCCCCTTTTTATTCCACATCTTATACTAAGATAATGGCTAAATTATCCATTCCATATCAAACAAAATTTTTAATCCTGGCCTCTCTCTTACCTCCTCTAACTAAACACCTATCTATTAACCTCCTATGAACAACCAGTATACCCCAACCTTCTCTTCCCCTCCAAATTCACTTCCACACCACTACTAGCTATCTCCCAAACCCACATCAACATCACAACTAGACCCTGCTACTTACAAGCCAAATATCATAGATTGGCCCATATAAAGAACATCAATCTACATATTAGAAAATCACTTTACTATTTCTGTAAATTTTACAACCCTATATATAGAATATACCTCCATTCCCTGCTAGATGGGGATATTCATCCTAACCCCGGCCTAAACAATACTCCAGCCACTGAAGAAGGCAACTTTAACATTACTAGTACACAAGCCCCAATTAAACCTTCTAACTCACTTTATATAGCACATTTTAACATATGTAGCATTAACAACAAAATTGCCCACCTCCACGCTCTCTTAGATATCCACCTATTTGACATCCTATGTTTATCTGAAACATGGCTAAAACCTACAATTAATGACAATGAAGTCACTACACCTGGTTACAATATCGTCAGATTAGACCATACAAACAAAAAGGGAGGGGGGGTAGCAATCCGTTATAAAATAGAGCTACAAGTTGCCACTGCAAACCTTAGTTCAGCTGTATACAATAATGCTGAAATTCACATTACCAGATTTCAGTCAACACATGTAAATCCATATACATTGCTTGTATCTACCTTCCCCCTGGAAATAACATTAATACCCTTGAAAATATTCTAAACTGGCTGTCTATTAATCTTTCACAAGCAAATTTAGTCCTTGGAGACTTTAATATCGACTGGAAGTCCTGTAGTACTTTACATCCTACCACCCATATTAACCTATATGGCTTCTCACAAGCTATTACCTCCCCAACCAGGATCAATAAAACCAATAACAAAGAAAGCACCTTAGATTGGATTCTTAATAATTCTCCTCTTCAAACATACAAACTAGGAAACCTCCCTGATGATCTAAGTGACCACTCACTAGCATATATCATCAGACACAAAACCAACATAACTTACCCAAATACCTTTAGGACAATACGGACCAAAAAAACATTTTAATCCAGAACTATTGAAATTAGAACTTAAACACTGTAATTGGTTACCGCTAAATCCCTCTCACTAGAAGAAGCAGTGGAATACTTTAATTCCACATTCTTAGCCATTCTTGACCATCATGCCCCATCACGTTCTATTAGAAATAAGGCTAAGCCTGCCCCATGGCTCACAATAGCTACTAGGCAAAAAATCCTCCTTAGAAACAAATCTTGGGCTAAATGGCACACTACTAAGAATTCTACAGACCACCAATACTTTAAACAACTTAGAAATATAACAAAAAAGCTATCCTCTTAGACAAAAAAAACTTTTACTTCCAGCTATAACAAACTCACCAAAAGAATACACAAAAGTTTTGGTCTAGCATTAACAAACTATTACACCCAGTTCAGTCTATCACACCTAACCTCAAGGCTCCAACCTTGAGAATCCAACACAAACTGCCAACACCTTCAATTATTTTTTTCACAGATGCCATCCAAACTCTTGCTAGTCAGTTATCTCCAGGTACCTTTAATCTAGCAACCTTACCTACTTGCCCACTTCCATCATTTCAGTTGCAATCTGTTTCTACTTCTTTTATTTGCTCTCTTCTCCTAAAACTAAAACCTACCACCCCCTCTGCTGACCAACTACCAGCAGAATACCTGCAAAAAGGAGCCAAAGCCATAGCCTTCCCCATTTCCATACTGATAAACAGAACCATAAGAGAAGAAACTATCCCATCTATCTGGAAAATCTCTCACATCATCCCCCTACATAAAGGTAGTAACTCCAATGACTTTTCAAACTATCGTCCAATAGCTTTACTCTCCCCACTGGCAAAAATAATGGAAAAATGCATCCATAAGCAACTACTTAACCATCTTATCCAAAATAACTTACTCGCCAACTGTCAACATGGATTTAGACCATTCGGCAGTACCACCACTGCACTGCTATCCTTTACAGACTGCATAAACAAAAACCATAACAACAATATTCTCTCCTCTTCAGTCTTTATAGATTTATCTAAAGCTTTTGACATAGTTAATCACCATCTCCTTTTAGATATACTTAAATCCCTTTCTCTTGAACCTTTAGCCTTAAATTGGTTCAAATCTTACTTAGACAACAGACAACAGGCTGTAATATGGGACAACAATCTATCTACACACCTCCCCATTTCCCTTGGAGTTCCCCAGGGCTCCATATTAGGCCCACTGCTATTTTCCATTTTTATTAATGACCTCCACTTAGCAATTCCTCATGCAACCTGTATTCGATACGCAGACGACTCCACTATAATTTGTTCAGTTAATTCTCCTTCTGAGCTACAGTCCCTTACCCAAAAAGCATTTATTACAGTAGAACAATGGTTTTTAAACTGCTGCCTCCTACTGAACCCCAAAAAAACTAAACTTCTACTTTTTACTCCAACCCGTAAGTCAACCCCTGCTTACTTCACACTCATACCTAAGAACGACACTCTCATATCTCCTGACCCAACCACCAAACTTTTAGGAAAAACTATAGATAGCAACCTGAACTTTGATACTCACATTAACAGTACAATAAAAACAGTCAACAAGAAATTGGGATCCCTCTATAGAATCAAACCCTTTCTTACACCATTAGCCAGGACCACTATAGCCAGAACTCATTTAATCTCCACTCTACTCTATGCTTCACCTATATACACCAATCTTTCAAAAAACAACCTCAACAAACTGGCAATTCCCAATAATAATATTGCTAGATTTGCCACTGGCTCTCCTTTTAGAACTCATCATTGTAGCAACCTAAAACAATTAGGATGGCTAGAGTTCCAAAATCAGCTTCTATTTCACCAGCTTACTATTACTCATAAGAGCCTGTATCACCCCACCAATACACCTACACTCTCTACTCTCATTACCCCCTACAACAATCTTAAGAATCTACGCTCCTCTAATAAACTACTTATTAGTACTAGCAGATCAAATAACTTAGCAGGAGAGTCTTTGTTCTCTAATTCTGTAGGAAAACACTGGAACCTACATCCCACTGAACTCCTATCTCTGTCCTCAATAACACTTTTTAAACAGAAACTAAAACTATTTCTTAGTACTCATTGGTTATGCCCTTGTACTAACCCTGACTAACTTTTTTTACTTTTTACCTATGTATACTTTTCACCTAATACTAAACTGTACTAACTACTGACTTCTCCTTAGTGATCCATATAAACCATGTTTTGCAATTTAATTCTATGTATATATGTATAAAGTAAACAACTTTTTTTATATTACCTTTACGATTTGTATTATGCTCACCATTAGTTTTGTACTTTTTTTAATAACAGCTGCATCAAGCTTGTATGGCTACAACAGCATTGGACTTTTTTTTAATAACAGCTGCGTCAAGCTTGAACTGTTGGAACATTTATAGTATATTGTGTATATGTGTTGGAGCTTTTCTCCCCAGGCCTCTACTGAAAATGGACATGTATCCAGTTAGACTAGCCTGGTCAACAAATGTAAAATAAATAAATAAATACATAAATCATTTAGACCCTGGTAGGTTACCCTGGGTCTGAACACTCTTCTCCTCCTCCGGTGCCTGAGGTTGTCAGCATCATCCTCCACATCACCTTCAGTCTCCAACACATGCTGGTGAATCAAAGCTATGGCAGCCCCTAACATGTACATATTAAAAGTTACCCGTCTGTATACACCGATGGTGCAGAGTGTATGGAAATACACAAATGTGTGTGAGGTGCTTTCAAACTTTATAGTATTGTGCTATGGATGCTGCTGATGTAAGTGGGTGTGTATGAACTATTCCAGCTGCTGTGTATCTTAATTATGGGTTTTGCAATGAGTACTGCAAGTGTGGGGCCTTTACTGTGGAGATTTACTAGCCTGCCTTGATTACTCTGTTGCCCTTTAATTCACTTTTAGACCTGGATCCCCTCCATTTATCAGGCATGCATCCACCTGCCGTCATTCATGTTTTGTACTTTCCCTACCCAGTCATGGCGAATTGTGCCTTGTAGCTGATATACTGCATATCGCCTTTGTTCTGCTTTGACACTTTGCTGTTTTTTTTGCAGTACAGCCCCTCCCCTTCCCTGTTCTGTAGGTAGCTGCTTGCAGCCTTGTTAGCTGTTGTCAATGGCCCACTGTAGGCTCCTAGGTGTTAATTAGCCATTTGTACTCCAATTTCACTGCTGCAGCATTTCCTTTTTTCTTTCCTATATCCTTCCTGTTTCAGCTGCAATGCGCGACGTGCATACCCATTTATCGGGTTACGCTAGTTTTTATCTCCGTTCACATGCATACTCGGTTACTTTGTGTACTCTCTGCTAAGCATAGCTATGGGCAATTCGACACACCCCTATCCTGCAGCTTTGCCTAGCTAGGGGCAGACCGGTTTAGCAATGCTCCAATGTGCTTACAGCAACGTTGTCAAACCCCTCTCTTGATGTCATTTTTATCTGAAGGGCTCACCTCGGTGTTATAATGCTACGCTGTTTTGTGCATCCTTACACCAGCGGGAAATCTGAAATTCACTATTACTCCTCTCATTTGCATGGCATTGCCTACTAATTCCTAGCTACTGCGCATAACACTGTCACTACCCCTTAGCAATCCTTGCGCCATGACTATGGTGTAGCATGCCTGCCATTGACTATTATGTGAAAATCGTGATATGTGTTTCATTGCAGTTTTATTCTATATTTTTATATATTCCTTGCGATCCCCTTTGCACACCACTGCCCTGCGCTTCCACGTTGCGATAGTGCGACTATATATACTTAATGTTAATTTTATATTTTGTACATCTTTTTATGCCAGTGGCTATATATTTAGCCATTTGCATATATTAACATTATAATACATGTGTTTGGTCGGCTGTCATGGCTCCGATTTTATGTTTGCAAAAATGTAAACTATTTTTTTCGGTTTACATTTCTGCATGCTTACACTACGCCTGCACCACTTCCTGAATTGCTATATACCGTCATTTGCATGGCACACTGCTGCACATGGGGTGATTAGCATACAGGTGCCAGGAGCTGTGAGGGCATAGCGTGCGCAGGTAGTGCACATGGAAATAGCTCATACCTGAATCGCTCGGCGGCCATATTTGGTGTTAAATCGCTGATGCTACGCCTGCACCTGGTGCAAGTTCATGAATCCCGGTGAGCATCTAAACATTGCTTGCCAGATTCTAAGAAGGTTAATATTTTTTTCAGACAAATAAGCATCATGGATAGTTAGAGGAAGAAAATGTATACTCTGAAATTCAGAAAAAAATCACAGTGTGGATGGTAAGAGTTGCGCCAAAAGGGACTGTTTCTGTGAATGTGGAACATGTGATTCAAAGACTTCTTAGCCACAATGAGGAAATACCTCATTATCAGTTAACTTGCATGTTTCTGAATTGACTGTAATTACCACAATTGTTTCTCAGGACTTTCCTGTTGTAAACACCTCTGGCAGCCCATGTGTCACACGCACACATACACACACACCACACACACACACACACACACACACACACACACACACACACACACACACACACACACACACACACACACATTCACCTAAAATCATTCATCCTCTGCATGCTCTCACTGTACATTATACTCCCTGGCAGTTACCACTAACACAATTTCATCCACTGAATCTAGCCAGTAGATATGAACTTCTTGCCAATCTCACTTACACAAAATTTTCAGCTGCATAAATGCCTTACTGCAGGCATTTCTAGGGGGACAGCACATGGCTAATGACCACCAGCCTCTTACCTATAAAGCCACATTAACATTGTGTGGTTGGCTACAAAAACAGCCCGACATGGTGCCTACACCTCTTCAGGTCTGCCTCTAACTAAGAAATGGCTACCACAAGAGGTAAAACTGACACTGTTTGTAGCAATCTCTCTGAATCTCCTCCTTAGTAAAATTCACATATACATCTCCTACTCGTTGCAACTAAGGAAGTAAAGCTGTCTAATACAACTTCACAACTCTGGCATTCTGATGTCAACATATATTCTGCAGGTGGCTTTCAATAAAGAATGTGTGAGTATTGGTTTGCAAAATAGAGTTCCACACTTAAGGCAGAAGATTCAGTGAACTTTCTTCTCATTTCATGATGAAGATTTGTATTTTCTAAGAAAATAATTCTTAGCTGATTTGAGCTCTCTTCCAGGCTAAAAAATGAGGTTAGCATATGATACTTGGAAGTTTTTCCCTCTGTCTGTTCTTAAGTTTGCTTTGTTGAACAATTCTGGTTAGCAAAACAAACAACTAAAAAAAAGCCAAGACATAGATTTTTTTATAGGTTAGTTTATGTGTGGAGATTAGTTGGGTATGTTGAATATTTATTTCAAATCTATCCAAAATTATTCCCTAAGAACATGTAAGTGATTGGATGGAACAGATGTTCATGTTGCATTTCTGGATATTCAAGTGTGACATAGTTAATGATGTAGATACCAAGACTACCTTCAGTAAGAGCTGAGTTGGCCTAGTGGTGTATTGTACTGAACTGTAATTCAGAGGGTCCTTGGTTCAATACTTGACAGGGGTGCATTTTTGACAATCATAAGGCTTACTTTACATATGTCTTCAATCTCAAGGGAAGCACCCAGATCTATTCATTATTGGTGGTCAAGGACACCGCATACACAAACCCTGTAGATATAGCCAACCTGCTGGCAGACAGGTTCAGTGAAAACTTTACTCCTCTGTCCCCCCATAAGTAAAACAAGACATTCTCAGTACCTGCCCCCTCCCCTTATCTCTAGGAAGCAAGTCATCACTGCCCTCTCAAAGGCAAAAAATGCAGCCTCCATGGGACCCGATAACATCCCAGGTTGCATCCTACATGAACTCAGGCAGGACCTTACAGCACCTTTAGGCACCCTATTCAACCAAAGCCCAAGTACTTGCTTCATCCCATCTGAATGGAGAACAGCTACTGTCATCTCTTTGCACAAAGGTGGAGCGTCCACCGATCTAGAAAATTATAGACCCATCAACCTAACTAGCCTGATCTGCAAACCCCTCAGAGTAGATAATCATGGTCATCATTAACAAGGACATTGGCAACCTCCAGACACTTGATACCACACAGTTTGGTTTTGTCAAGGAGAGGTCATCCCTGTTAAATTTGGTCGACTTCTTTGAGACAGTCATCAAGGCCATAGACGAGGGGAAGAGGAGACGGTGCACACCACCTACCTTGACTTGGCCAAGGCCTTTGATACTATTCCCCACTCAGGTAAAATAGATAAACTCTCTCAACTAGGTATCAATCCATATGTTACCAGATGGTGTAGCAAACTGGCTCACTGACAGAACCCACCTAGTCAAAATAGGGGAGGCCACCTCAAGTACTAGACCCGTAACAAATGGAGTACCCTAGGGATCGGTCTTGGGGCCTCTGCTGTTTGGGATATACTTCTCAGAGTTGTAGGGGAAATCTAGTGGGCAACGGCTGACCAAGTTTGTGGATGACTGCAAGTTGGGTGCTGTCATCAATTCCCCTAGTGATGTGGGCATCCTCCAAAAGGGTCTCACCCAAACAAATGACTGGTGCCAGAAACATGACCTCAAACTATATGCCAAAAATGCATCATCATCCCTTTTAGGGAGAATGACATCATCACAAATTATCTCATTGATAATTAGGCACTAAACATGCAATCAGTCGTGAGGAACTTGGGCACCCAAGTTGATAGCAAACTGACATTTGACCACCATATTGCCTCTGTGGGTCTATATTAGAAGACTGACTGTTTAGGTGATTGAACACCTAAACATTGATCTTCTAATATCGATATCGAACATCCCAGGGAAACACGTCCCTTGGCCACAACACAAAAAACATGATTTTACATCTAAATTAAGTGGGGCTGTGTCCCCCAACTATATATACCAACTCTGAGATCGCTCAACAGTAGAGAAATAGCAAACTCCGGCGAACGGCCAAGGGAAATATTTCCCTGCATTAAATCGGCCATTCAATGTTCTTTGCTTTTGATATTAGAAGATCCACAAAAAGAATAAATCCACAAACTTACAAGCAAGTAATGCACACTTTTTATTCCATAAAGCGCTTTTCGTCTGGCTGGATAGCTAGACTTCTTCAGATGCAATTAATTATTGAAAATGCAGTATATAACATGAACATCAGTCAGCTGATCAGCCCTACTAGTTAGAACAGCTGATCAATACCAACCAATGCATATACATATCCTCACAGCCTAAACCAAAATGCCTTAAACACACATACTATGAATTATATCTACTTCTAGTTAAGTTAATTAAAACCTACTAACATATTTATTAATTTAAGTTATACTTTATATATCTATAAATATTCTAAAAACATTCTAAAAACTTATAAAATACTTAATATACTATACAAAAAGTATAGATGTCAGAAACCATACCTATAAATGAGTTTCTGACTTTAATTATGTACATACTCAAAAACCATGTAATTTAAACAAACTAAAACAGTTAAGCTAATGATACAGAACTCATACATCGCTCCTACTGGGACATATTCTTATATTATATTATATTATATTATTTTACTAAGTAGAGTTGTCCCAGTAGGAGCAATGTATGAGTTTTTTATCATTAGTTTATTTGTTTTAGTTTGTTTAAATTACATGGTTTTTGAGTATGTATATAAATATAGCCAGAAACAAATTTATAGGTATGGTTTCTGACTTCTCTACTTTTTGTATAGTATATTAAGTATTTTATACGTTTTTAGAATGTTTTTAGAATATTTATAGATATATAAATTATGACTTAAATTAAATATGTTAGTAGGTTTTAATTAATTTAACTAGAAGTAGATATAATTCATGGCATGTGTGTTTAAGGCATTTTGGTTTAGGCTGTGAGGGTATGTATATGCATTGGTTGGTGTTGATCAGCTGTTCTAACTAGTAGGGATGATCAGCTGACTGATGTTCATGTTATATACTGTGTTTTGAATATTTAATTGCATCTGAAGAAGTCTAGCTATCCAGCCAGACGAAAAGCACTTTATGGAATAAAAAGTTTGCATTACTTGCTTGCAAGTTCGTGGATTTATTCTTTTTGTTGAGCATTAGTCAGTTTGTTGCTGTTTTTTCCTGATATTAGAAGATCAATATTTAGGTGTTCGATCACCTAAACATTCGGTCTTCTAATATAGATCTGCCTCTGTTGTATGGAAAGCTTTCTACAAGGCCCACCTCATTAGTAAGGGTATCTCATCCAGAGACAAGGTGGTCATAACATCCCTGTATTCTTCTCTTATAAGACCCATTATGGAGTACAATGCCCCATTCGGCATGTATCGCACATGCAGCAGAATATTTTTCAAATTATGCCCTTTCCTAGAAACAATAAAAGGTCTATTCCCTAATTTATTATATATCTCTTTATCATCCTCTACAATGACCCAATTCCTTTTAATCTCCCTTTATCTAGTGCTACAACATAAAGGGTAGATTTGATTGCCCATCTAAAGGGGTTGTTTATGTAGCCTTGTGTCAAGGATGCCAATGCAATTATATAGGAAAAACTGAACGCACACTAAAGGAGAGAATTTTCGAACACATATGACATTAGGAAACAAAAAAATAGTAATGGAGAAACCACAGAGGTTTCTCACCCGGAGAATCCAGGGCCTCAAACATCTGCCCTACACAGATAGGCTAAAAGCCCTGTCCTTCTACTCAGTCTTGTACAGACTCCTCAGAGGTGATGTCTGCCTGGCATACAAAGCAATCTCAGACCCCACCCTGATGGGACTGCTGCATATCCGCAAGTCAAGCTCCACTCGAGTAACCCACACTCGTGACCTCAACCTGGTCTATGACATCAATAGGACTTGTTAGTGGGACATATTTGTATCCCAGAGGCTCCCCCTTTTGTAGAATAGACTCCCTCTCCCTGTAAAGCAGAGAACCTCATTAAACGTTTTTAAGCGCAACCTGGATGACTGGTTGGGGAACAGAAAATACACCCCTGGGATTCCACCTGTGTCCCTGCTTGACAGTATCATGGGGTGCTGACTTATTGGAACATGGGCTAAATTCTTGGCTAGGCTTGTAAGGGCCTCAGGGCCAATAGCCTAGTAACTTCCTATGATCCTATGATCCTATAAGCTTCCATAATGTACGTTTGGGAATAATAAGGCACCTGTTAGCAAATATTCGAGAGACAGAATTTCAGCATATTTCCTTGACTGTCACATCAATTATTGTACTTAATTTCTAACTCTGTTCTAATTTGATAGATCCAGACTTTTCTAAAATGCTTATGTTAGTCACTATCTCAGTGTTCTTCTTAAACTGTTTACCAGTAATGAAACAAGTCATACATTTAAAAACTTTGCATTACTAAAATATATATTGAAATATTCATTCATTTCCCATTGAGTTCTGACCCCTGATCAACTTGCAATCTAATTATCCACCGGAGTTCTTAGTCCTCCATTTTATTAATAAAATCTCCTAACCATGGGTCAACAAATAACCTCTCAATTGCCTCTCAATCACCATAAACTTAAAGGAGTGATCAGAACCTTTGCCATTCACATATTTTAATAAAGTATTAGTTTCATCACTGGTGTGAATACTATATAGGTGTTCCCTAATCCTCTCCTTAAAGGTGAGGTTAGTTTTATCAAAGTAAAATGAACTGCAGAAAGTACAAACAGCCAAATAAACTAAATCTGGGGTATTGCAATCAGCAGTGGTCTTAAAGATATACCTAACATTAGCATCAGAATGCACAAAAGCTGCAGATGAATCTACATAGTCACAATACCTGCAGCATAAGCAGGGATATGTCCCTGCAGTTCTTGTCTGCCCAGCATTCACAGTATTATATTGTTTATAACAAAGAATTTGTTTCAATAAATTCTTATTTTTAAAAGGTTTATTATCTACAAAATGTCTGATACTATCATCACCTAATACAACTGACCAATTCTTTAGTATGATCCCACATACCTTCTGAACATCACTAGTATAAAATAGGGAAATAAGAACAGGATAGTGATTGATGTTTTGGACAGAATGTTCTCCCTGACACAAGGCTACATATATGATTGGCAATCAGATCTACCCTTTATGTTGAATAGTTTATTATTAATTAATTAGGCATTGCTCCCACATATTAATTCACGTACAATAATGACAAAATCTACACTTCCTCATACCCATAACAATGCTATTTATGTTGTATTGTTTTGGGGATCTTTCAAAGAATATTTTTCAAATTATGCCCTTTCCTAGAAACAATAAAAGGTCTATCACCTAATTTATTATATATATTGCTTTATCATCCTCTATAATGACCAATTTCCTTGTAATCTCCCCTTCACCTAGTGCTACAACATAAAGAGTAGATTTGATTGCCAATCTAAAGGGGTTGTTTATGTAGTCTTGTGTCAGGGATAACAATGCTATTATATAGGAAAAACTGAACACACTCTAAAAGAGAGAGTTTACAATCACTTACATGACATTAGGAAACAAAAAAATAGTAATGCATTGGCCAAGCATATTTTTCTATACCCCAAGCACAAACTTAGATTTGCAGTTCTTGAACAAATTAGTCCAGGAAAACGTGGGGATGCATGGACATTAACACTTGAGATAAAAGCGTTATATTAGCACCTTTTACTTAATGCTTTCAACCTGCCAGGTTTGAATGATAGAAGTTCTGTTGCACCCTTTACTGAAAAGGAAAGCATTGGAAAGGTAGATATTGAAAATAAAATATTGTTGGGATTTTATGTATGGTATTTAAATATTTTAAATGTTTTATTTTTAATTATTTATTCTGATGATTAACTTTTATATATATTAATTATGGATACACTAGACAATCTCGACATACTGAAATGTTGAAATTCAGTACTTCAAGACCAAATAGTGGAAAGTGCAGTTAACCGAAACTACACTATGCCGAATCCGCAAATGTCGAATCTGCCGCTATCGTGGTGTCGAGTTTGTGATGTGTGGTGCGGTTTGTGGATTTATCTTGGGTTTCAGGTAAGTGTTGTGTGTTTGAGGATATTGGGTAGGGACATTAGTGTGTGTGAGTGTGTGTGGTTGTGTTTTTTGTGTGATTTTGTGTTTAGTGCGACCTCAGAGTTAGAATATATAAGTAGGGGGGTGTGGTGTAGCCCCCCCTGCTTATAGGTAGGTCAGGTGTGTTTGTGTGTGTTGTTATGTTTGTTTAGTTAGGTAGGTGTATGTGTGTGTGTGATTATGTCCTGGTTTGTGTGTCTGTGTGTGAATGGTCACAGTTGTGGTATTCGCGATTATGGGTTTTCACGTATGTGGGTTTTTGACTATTCAGTCTCGAAATACTGAAATTCGACATTTCAGTATTTCGAGATTGTATAGTGAATCCATTAATTATAGGGTTGTTGCTGTTTATGCATGACTTGGCTAGATAAGATGAGGGCACATTATATTTATGATTTATAATTTTATCTACTGTACTTTCTTAAACTTTACATTTATTTTATTTCTTTTACTTGGTTAGGTTTTATCTTTTTTATGATAATGCTTAAAGTGGGGTGATTAAGTTTTGGTTGGAATGCACTCAGGCTTATACGCTTTTAAATTAAATGTGAACAGAGTTTTTTTAATTGAATTATGTGACCTAAAGCAGTTCTTTTGAAATGAGGCTTACTGTATTTGAAAATAATCTGATGAAGTTTTGCAGGTATCATGATGAAAGCGCTTATCATTTTTTGTTTATTTACATTGTTTGAACATTAAAATTTGGATTTGTTGATGCAGCAAACACCTTCCTCACCTTTCATTTAGATTGTTTAGTTGGTATTGTCTTGTACTTCCTGGTTTTGTTATTAGTAATCTGAACAGAAGAACTCAATGTGCAAAAATGACATAATACATTTTCTGAATACCTATTGCACAAACAAAATGAATAAATTGAAAAATATACACCATATGGAAGTTCAAATGTGTAATTTATCCCCCTTAGTGCTTTGGCATTACCACTGCTGGAATGGGAAATAACTACCAGTAACTATCAGTTTTACCAAAGATTTCATACTTGGCACACCTATATTTATTATGTTGATCAATAACCTATATTTGTCAAGTAGCCAGTCAATAAATGCCCAATAGGCAGACGTCTCCACTGCCATTTTTCTGCCTCTTCACCTACAGAACTTCAAATTATAATTCAATAATTGTATACATACTATGCAAACTATATTAGTCTCCCCTGCCAACTCCTTAATGATAAAAAAAAGACTCATGTTATTCACCCACAACCCATTGGCTGATCTTAAGCTTTGTTATCAATTCCTCACAAAATATCCAGATTGTAACAACAGCCATCTCTAAGCTCTTTTGGGTTACTATTGGTGAGCATTTAAACTTTGATTCTCCAGTCCATAAAATAATGAATAAAATTCATCAAAAACTAGGTTTTCTTTATCATGCAGGACACTTTTTCAACCAAAACGCCTGCCTAACCACTGCTTCTCAAAGTGGCTTCCAAATTTTCCTTATACATCCACAACATTAACTAACTGTAATCTTACCCTATTAAGTAAATTGGAACACTGCTATAATAAAGTTACTAAATTTACTGCCAATCTGCTCAGCAATATTTACTATTGCATACCTCTTCAAAATCAGTACTGGACTGAATGTTCTAATTTCCTAAAGTTTATTCAATAAAAATGGCACACAAACTCCATCTTGAGCATAAAAATGTCCCTCCTTCATTCCTTTACTTAGACAACACTCCCTCCTACAGCATTCCACACTAAAAACAAAAATATAGTTTGTGTGGTAAAATAAAACAATGCACATGGGGATGTTCTTTAGTCTTCATATTTTGATAAACTACAGAACTCACTCGCAAGAATCTTCAGAAAAACATAGTTCCCAATAATGCAAGAAAAAATAAATAAAACTCATCTGTTTAACAATACATTCTACATCTGCAACTTTCCTAAAGGAATCCAGAGTTTATTTAAATAATCCCATGTTAGTTTGTGATTAACTGTGCAGTTCCCTGGTAAAAGAAGATTTATTTCAGTTTATATTTTATTTTATAACTCTTTTCACTGTTTGAGGGAATAAAGGGAGAGGTTGTAGACAGGATATTTGCTTTGATTTCTGTTTTGATGCTTTAACTCTAATTTTCACTGTTTGCTTTGGAATTCTGGATAGAAGTATTCAGCAATCTGAGGATTCAGAGCATATAGAATAAACTGTAGCCAGCCCAGGAAGCTAATGCATGCATTCATGCATGATGTAAAGGAATTCCAGCGTTTATGTGGCATTCACAACTAGTATGGTCAGGGCAATGACTTTATTCAACTTAATTTCATATTTAGCTGTATATTGCTTGTGTGATTTTTCTCACAGAAGTTGATTTAAAATCTCTGTTAATTCTGTGGCAAGTGATTTTGATTAGCCTTTTCTTTTAAAATTCTGTATTGATTTGCTGCTAAAAATGGATTTCATAAAAGAGTATACTATTAATGATTTGCTAAAACATGAATATCATGCATGGTGTACTAAATGCTATTTAAAGGCAACACTTAATAGCACTGGTGATTTGAGTTCCATATGTCAAAACCCGGATGATTTATTTATCAGTATTAGTAGTAAATCTAGACTTATTGATGCTGATTGCAGTTGTGCAATTGGGACAGCTTTGAGAACGTTTGTTAAAGATATTAATGACTAGGCTGATGAGATGAATAATATTTGGCAAAAAAAACAAATCAAACACACTTAAGAAGGGAAGTATTTACACTCAGCAAAGATCTCTCAACCCCTATTGAACAAGATAATACCACTGACAACTTTGGAATTCTGGATACAAGAATTCAGCAGTCTAAGGATTCAGAGCATATAGAAGAAAATAAAAAAGAAGGAATGGAAGAAGTTTGCAACAAATATCAAAGAAGAAAAAGAAACTGATTAATGTCTATAAAGCAAAAAGAATAGCTACTATAAAGGACACTGCTTTGTTATGTAACACAGATTACAGGGAATGACGTTTTCTAGCAGAACACAATCAGTCAACAGAAAGATTTTTTTTCCAGAACAGAATGTAGAAAAAAAGTTGCAAGGGGCAGATGAAAAGGAAGAAATCAAAACTTAACATGGAAGTATTCCAGAACATTACTGTAACAAAAAAAAAAAAAAAACAGAAGAAAGACAGAAGTTGAAAATATGGCTCAAGCTGTGGATGTACAAAGGCAGCTGGATTAGAACTGTATGCTTGCTAATGTAATAAACAATGAAAGCAGTGGTATTAATAAGACTAATAATGATGAAGATCATTCCTACGTAACAACTGACAGAGCAAAATTAGAAGTTTAAGATTCTTCAGATCTGGTCAGAAAAGATATTCTTGTAAATGGAAATTCAGTTATTAGATGAACCGACACTTACATTTACAGAGAAGATAATGAACATTGAATAGCATTATGCTTTCCAGGAGTAGAAATGGAGGGTATGAGAAAGGCCTTAGAATGCCTTAATGTTAAGGAAGTATGGATCTGTTTTTATTTGTGTTGGTACAAATGATCTCTTCCACAAAGACACTCTGTTAGTGGGGAACTTACAACCTTCTTAGATGGCATCACTTACAAATGTTAGAACATGTTTTTTTACAAATCACATATAGAAAGGAGAGTCAGGTCACCATGAATTATAAGATTTTTTTGGGTAAATACCTACATAAAAAATATTTCATTTTAAAAATGGAAATGCGTAGAGAATCTGAGCATAATTTTGGGCACATGTGTGTTTAGACAGGATGGAGTGGACTTGTCAAGATCAGGTAAGAGAAATTTTGAAGCAGATATTTTGTAATATCTGACAAACACAAGGCAAGAGTTTTGCCTGTTCGAAAAATTAACAGTTCACAGATAGTAACATTTGATACATGTCTGATGGTTGCTAATGCCTGGAGCACTGACAATACAATTTTTTCATTGGGAAGTTTGCTACATTCCCATAAGATCAATGTTGTCATTGTAAAACATTGTTAAGGAGCAATGACTGGGAACCAATTTTGTCAGGGTACAAATGTTTTTACTGTAACAGTATTTCTAGCAAAAATCAGGCAGAGGTGTTATTATAGGGGTTAAAGATTGTTAGAAGGCCAGTGATTATTACATGTTTATGATAACACAGATACTATAGATTGTGTAACTATGACGATAAGGGCAAGGCTGGAACACATAATAATTATTTGCATGCATATACCATCAAAGTTGTGTGTTGATGACTTAAAATAATTCATTCATTTCTTGTATGAAGCACAAGAGGGAAGAATAATAGTGGCTGAGAACTTAAATTTGTCAGAGACACAAACTTTAATGATATTTATTTGATAACATTAGTAAGGAAATTATTTACAATGTTCAGGAACAACAATTGCTATACATTTTAAAATAAGCCTACCATGGAATGGAAAATATATTGTTTGCATTCCTAAACAAAATTACTGTTACTTCATGTCAAGTTTTACCACATTGATGTATACTGATCATGTGGTTATAAAGGTTACTTTCTTGCTAGATAATTCTGCTAAAGTGAAATCGAAATCAATGTACAGAATATTAATAACAGATTATAGGGAAGCGAAACAGTCACTATGTAAAACTAACTGAAGTGATGTGTTCAATGGAAAACTGCAGACGTTATGTGGAAAGTTTTGAAAGATAAATTATTTGAATGCAAAAAAAAATGTTTAACATCAGGATCTAGGTACACAATGTGAAGAGTATATGTTTCCATAAGATGAGAGGCAAAAAATATAAGAAATGGAAAAGAAGATGAATTATGACTTTGAAAACTGAAATAAACATGCTGGACATAGAAATTAAACTTAATGTCAGACAAGATCAAGAAAAATTTTGAAGAAAATGTATATAAAGATTTTATTTTATTTATTTTATTTGAAAGTTGTTAATCGGGTTAGTCCAACTGGGCCGGAAGCCCATTTTCAGTGGAGACCCAAGGAGAAAAGCTCCATGATAGTTACATAAATAAGTTCACAATATGATAGAAACATAAAATTACATGGAAGTTATTGTAACACAAAGCAAAAACAATCCTAATCTAAGCATAGAAAATAAAGTTTTACCATAATTACAAGTGAAAGAAAGTAGCATCTTAACAATGTATACATTGAAATTTACAACTGAGTAGCATCTTGACTGTCTTGATAAACAGGAGTAGAGGAAGGTGATAATTGAAAAACCAATAGAATACAGTAATAGATTAGAAATAGAATGCAAATACAATAATTACATTGTTTGTAGATGCAGAGGAAGCTGAGATGAGATGTTACTTAGTATAGTGAATCTGTTTAAACATGGAAGATTGAAGTAAAGAGTAAGCTCTGAAGATGATTTTATAAAGACAATGAGCATAATAAGAAATCATTTTATAGATACATAAGATATGGAAGGAATAAAGACATACAAACTGATAAACTGTATGTAGATTCAAAAGTTTATTCTCAGACACAACAGATTACAGATATGTTTACAAAATCTTATGCAAAGCAGTTTGGCTCAAGAAAAGGGGGGTAATAAATTGTCCTAGTGACATCCAGGTAACATCACATAATGAAATTAAATTAGATTATATTGAAAAAAGAACTGTGCAAACTGGATCCAAAGTAACACAGGAAGGAGATGGAATTTGCAATAATGACCTGAGAGCAGTTTGCCTTTATATTTATTATTTACTAGGTTGTATAAATATGGAGAGATTCCTCGTGATTGAAGACATCCACTTGTTAAACCTATCTTTAAGGAAAAGGGAAGTAGGACAAACCCAGAGTCATACAGACTGATAAGTTTACTTTCTTGTTGTATAAAATAATGGAGAAGGTTATACTGGATAAATTATTGTCAGAATTGGCAAGGTTGTGACTTGAAACCATATATCAGCATGCATATGTTGAAAATAGAGCTATTACTTCTTGTAACATGATGTTCTATAACAATATATTAACAACTATGAATGAAAAATTGTGCTGTAATGTAATTTATATGGATTTAACTTCAGTGTTTGATAGGGTCATACGCAAAGCACTAATCAATAAATTAGAACAACTAGCTATTGATGTACTTGATAAGACTGACAGTTGCATGACTTATGAATAGGACATGGCAAGTATCATACAGCAACTGGACAGGTCAAATTTGAGGATAAAATCAGAGGTTTACCTAGGACTCTGTCACAGGCCCATACTTGTTTAGATTGCATCTTTCAGCTCTATCTTTTTCATCTGAGGTGTTCTACAGTCTGTATGCAGATGATTTGAAAATGGTCAAACTGATTACATGTGTTACAGATTAGGCATGTCTGCATAACAACTTGATGTAATTGACCATTTGGGCACAGGAGAATAGTATGATGATAAACAGATCAAAAGCTAAGCATATGAGATTTGGGAGACATAAATTGAAAGGTGAATGCTTAATACAACACACAGTGATTACAACTGTAAATTCATTTAAGGACCTAGATATACTGGTATAGCCAACTTTGAGTTTGTCTAATCATATCAACCAATTGGTTAATATTAGTTATAGATCTATAAGTTGTATAAAAATATTTGTAAAGTCTAGAAAGTCAGAAATGATGAAGTCAGTGTTTGTTACATTAGACCAAAACTCGAGTTTTGGATAAGGAAGTTGAAACTTTATAAGAAAAGAAGCATAAATAAACTGGAAATAGTACAACAGAAATATACCAAGAGTATCCATGGATGTAAAAATTTAAGTTGGTATGAAATACTAAAGTATCTGAACATGTACAGTGTCTCAAATAGATATTTAAAAGGAGACCTTATTCAGATATATACAGAATTTAGAGGCTACTATCTCTAGGAATGTTTGAGGTTATCAAAAAGTAGTTGAGAATGATTAGGCAACTTATGTAGAATATTCTATGGGAAGGAGAAGTGTACTAATTAGTCCTCTGAGAGAGGACCTGATGCATGGAATAGGCTACCAAATTACATAAAAGCAAGCACTAGTTCAAATATTTTTTTAAGAACTGCCTGGAGAGCTATTATGGGAACAATTGTTTTGGCATACTGGCAGACTAGAAGGGCATTATTGCCCAGGCTTGAAATATATATGTATATATATATATATATATATATATATATATATATATATGTATGTATGTGTGTGTAATGGCTAACCCAATCACATAAAAGTGGGAATTGTAATGTGCTGTAAATATTTCTATGCTTGCATTTCTGCAGAAACAATTTATTTTTAAGTACATGTATATTCTTATATTTCTTGTGTAATTATTAATTGCAGTTCAGCTGAGATATTGTAAAATGTTTTTTCTTTATCTTGCTATGGAAGTTCTAACATATACTCAACTGGGTGTACTTGAAAAGACCAAAATATCACCTACCCAAATCTGAAATAACCGAGACGAAAGCACCAAACTTGCAAAACACTGAGATGTCATATGAATGAATTGTTTTACCGGGAAACAAAATGGTTGGGCAACAGTGGGAAGTTTTCCCTTTTCCCCACTGTAGTGCAATTTCAGAGGTGGTACATTTAGTTAGGGGAGTTTGGGGGACATAACCCCGCCACACTATGGCGGGTTTGATATAATGCATTCTGTAATTTTTTTTTTGCTACTGGCCAAGTGTTTGATTTCCCTGTAAAACAAATTGTTCATATGATATCTCTGTGTTTTGCAAATTCAATGTTTTTGTCTCGGTTATTTCAGATTTGGGTAAGTGGTATTTTGGTCTTTTCAAGTAAACCCACTCAGCTATATGTTATCTAGGTTAAGATGTATTCCTTTGTATGCAGATAACATGTCATGATGTAAATGAATGCACTTTTTTCTATTGTTTAATGTGTAAATGTGGAGCTATTCTATTTGAACCTCTGTTGAAAAGAGATATTACATTGTCCAGTCAGACTATCCTGGTAAAAATGCAAATAAGTAAGTAAAAAAATAAATAGATAAATTAATACAAAAACAGCCTATAATGAATTGCATCCAAGATAGGCCGCCTTGTAGAAACGTCTTTCAGATGCTCCTTGAGAAAAAAATCATGGAAAAGTCTTAATATTTCACTGGGTACCATAAACTGAACTGTAAGTAATACTATTTTTAATTTCTTTTGCAAAAAAAAAAAAAATCAAGACAGATCTAAAATTTAATATCCTTTGTAACATCATGTACACTTCAAATAATCTATTGTGTGACATTTCCATTTAAAAGGAATTGTAAAAAAAAAAAAAACACATCTTCTGTATAGGATTTATCAGTAAAACTTGACCAGTTCCTGGAAAAGACAGATTTTATTCAAGACAGAGCCACACAGATCAGTAGTTCCAACAGCAAGGATATCAGCTATGATATATGGACGTTTCTGTTAATGGCATGGTTGTAATACTAAAAGATTAGGAAAAACAAATAGAATTCTTAAGCCAACATTTGTGGCTGAAAAATAAAAACAGGACTTAGAAAATAGATCAAAGAGCAGCTATATGACAATATTTCAAACACATTAAAATGTAAGGGAAATCTGGTTAACTACCTTATATCTTAAACAGCAAAAGTTATAAAGTTACAGCAAGACGTATTCTTTGGAATAGAAAGAATTGGGAGGCTCTGAAGATGAACGTTAACTAAACAGTGCACTTTCATACTCAATAACTGTTAAATGTATAAGTTCATTTATATTTCAGATAAAAAAGCTTGATCTAGTATTGTAATTAACTATGCTTATAACATTTATACATAGTGACTAGTACACTTCAAAAGCAAAAGGAACAGAAGCGCTTGCTAGCAGTTTATCAGATGCCTTCAAATACATTAAAACACTTATCTTATGCTGAATGAGACGTAAGTTACCTCTTTCCAATAGAGAAAGGATTTTTAACTCTTTAAAAGAAGCAGATACTTTGTTCAGAAAAAAATCTACCTATACAGCCTCTATAGAATTAGAGCTATTCTTACTCTTCCTTAAAAAGAACATCTGAAGAAAAGAATTGGAAAACTGCTTCAATTACTTCTTCATGAAAGAACTCTAAAGCAAGTTCTCAGACTGCAAAGAACAAAATGTCATACAATTATCATCAGTAACATCTGGCAAGCATAATTTTTCCAAATGCATAAAGCTCCATTTGCTTACATTGCATTATACTGAGTTCCAGTCAAACACAGAGTAGTTACATTTCTATTTACATTTATATACAAACAGTATTTACATTTATATATTCTAAGATTTTACAGCGGTGGAAGTTACTAAAGAGAAAGCACACATGCAACTTAATGGATTGTACGCGCAGCAAAGTATAAAAATTATTCTGTCATTTCAGTAAGAGGTTGAGAATATTATGCTTAAGTAGAGTATTTGGAGATTATGGTACAGTGAACACAAAGTTTTAACCTTGCAATGAGCATGTACAGGTCTAGGATATGTTAAGAGGTTGTTTAAGCAGTAGTTTAAAACTACTGAGTTTGTCAGAGTTTTATTTGCATGGGGATACTATTCCAGAGTATAGCAACACATTGAGAATAGAGTGAGTCTCCTACAACATTATTTGACTTAATTATAAGTAATAAGAATGAGTTACTAGAATAGAGGTCCCTTGCTGGTAGTAGGGTAGTAACACATTTTGTAGTGCAGGGCATTTTTCATGATATAATATTCCTTTGTTAACAATACGACTCAAGTATAGAGCTTGTTAAATTATCTTATCAACTCACACTTAATTTTACATTTAGAAAGGTATTTAAAGTATGTTTTTTGTTTAACAGGAAAGTATCTCTGTATATCAGTCTTTCCCTGAAAATAAAAGGCAAATTATAAATTTAATGTTACTTTCTTTTTCCTGAATTAAGTAAATTTCATATTTAGATAAAAGTTGTCAATATCTGTATTGGTGATGTTATTGCTTTTAATTACACTCCTCCTCAGCAATGTTCATAGTTAATGCTGAATATTAATTAGTTTAATACACATATTTAATAATATTAGGTGATTTACTCAAGTATTGTCATTAATGCTGCTATATAGGTTTAGTTACAGTGCCAAAGTTTTGTACAATTGCTTTTTTCACAGATTGTTTTTATAATTAAGATAAATAGTCTTGAAATTATCTGCTTGTCACTGGCAAAATAGAAGGCATTCTGTGCAGTTTTCGGTATGATGGTTGGTGCCATGCAGACAGTACATAGTTGTACAGAAATTTCAGCTGTACAGCTGTGGGAATCTATGGCATAAGGTATTGCTTCATGATATCTTCTAAACATGAGGATTAGATTAGATCATTTTAATCTTCTCAGATTTGGACTACAGCTGAAGGAGCTGTATTAGTGTAAAAAATCTTATTTGGAGTTTAGACTCCAAGCTGTGTTAGCTTTCACTGTGTGCCTTTGGCTCTCTTGCAGTCCCCTGCTTCTTCTGATCATTTCTATAGATCTCTTCCATTGCACAGAGCATATCTTCTTAGCTTCTGAGACCAAACAACTTAACAACTTGATATGAGCTCTTAAACTGGATGTACATGGCTCATCGAAAATCATAGTATCAAAGCCACAAAGTTAAAGGGTATCTAGTCATTTTCCAAACTACTCTGAGACTCGATCACGGAATATTGAAATCACAGTTTGTATTTATATTTTAAGATGTCTGTTATATACTGTATACTAACTTCAAGATCAGTGCACCATGAAGAAGGGGGGGGGCTACTCAATATACCACTTTCTCAGACCCATCTAACTCCATGTCATTATTTTTTTTTTACCATTTCTGTTAGATATTGTGGTTATCACATATTATGGTCAGTAGGCGGTGCAATATGGACACTGTGTGCTTTTATACATGAGTTTGTTAGGTAAAGTGATGATGAACACTAGTAATGCATGACAGTGGATGAACAAAAGAGATGTGTAAATTCATTAAATGCTTCTGGGCATTATGTAAAATAGTTGGCATGTTTTCTGCTCATACAAGTAATGAGGAGTTGAGTCTAAGCAAGTACATGTGTCAGCTGAGTAATTTTCAAATGTAGAATTCTTCATTTAATGGGCAATACTGCTTGTGACAATAATTTCGACAGTAGCATTCCGCATGGTTGAGAGCACTTCATTTTATTAGCAGCTACTACAGATCTGGTAGTGCAATGTATTTAAGAGGGGACTACTAATGCAAACGTGCATTTTAAACATATCTCTTCTCAAAGGTTTATAGGCTGATATATGCTTTATGGGCTATTGGTCCAAGAGACATTTTAAGCCTTTCCCCAAATTTGCCGAAATATTGCAGACGTGTCAATACAGGTCTTCTTCAGTAGACTGAACTTCCATTTAATTGAATCTTACTTAACCGAGACAATAACACCAAAACCTTATGACAACAAACATTCACATCACCCGAATTTTCTTCCAGGAAAGGAGGCAGTTGACAAGCATTAAAAAGCACACAGAAGCATGTCAAACCGACCCAAATGGGGGGGGGGGTTGCTCCCCCAACCCTCAATGTGGAGGCTGCACTAACTAAATATACCAACTCTGAGATCACATTATAGTGGGGAAAAGGGAAAATTTCCCCATGCTGGCCAACTGACTCCTTTCCCAAATTAAAATTCAGGTGAAGTGAACATTCGTTGAAATAAAGTTTCAGTGTTGTCGTCTCAGTTAAATAAGATTCTATTAAATGGAATTTTGGTCTAGTGATGTAGATCTATCATTACTGTAGAGAATGTTAAGGTTATTCTATATGCTCCTATACATCAAGCATCCAAAGGGTGCCCCTGTCTATTAGGGATATAGGTGCCAAACCAGGGGTAATTTTTCAAAAACAAAAACAAAATCATTTGGAAGGCTGCAATTCAATATTAAATTTTATACAGCCAGTAATGAACTGGAATTAAGATGATGATAAGATGGAATAAGATGTGAATGTGTGTTAGTATTAGAAAAAAAACAATTAGTTGTGAAAGATCCTTGGTGCAGTTTAGTTGGTGTGATGTGATACAGTTTGTGGGGGCTGACTGATAAAGCTTTCTGATGCTGATATAGTGCATTATTTATGTTTTATTTGTTTTGACTTTTGCTCATTTTGTTAGAAGATGTAACACTAAGAGTTATATCAACTACTAACAATTTGAGTTAACCATTTGAAGGGGAGACCCAGATGTATTTTGGGATTCTTAAAACATGAATGCTGTTTTTGGTTCATCTTGGAAGCCTCTTCGCTCTAACAAAATCATTACTGAGTTTGCAGGAAGATACACATATTTTATAAAATAAGTTGTACTTGCATAAAATGCAGGACAATAGTGATTTTGTAAAAAAAAAATAGGCACAAAAGGAAAGCAGACACCACAAAGTTTGATGTAGTATATAGAGTTTAAGAGGTAGACAGATATACCTTTGTGAAAAAGATATGTTAACATGGATTTTTTTATGTTTAGTTTGGTTTGATTTTGAAAAGCTTCCACTGAGATTGTTAACCCAAAACATGTCAGCAGTTAAATATTTTTTTGCTGGGGAAGCTATAAGAAAAGAAGACACATATACCTTATAGAACTCCAATATTTTAATAATCTTTGGCTTTGAGTTAAAATGTACATCAGTCTTGGAACTATTTATTTGCTCAGATAATTAAAATAACTATGCTGGCACCTAAAGCACAAGACTACTTGTCTGCTTTGCACTTTAATTGCATTTATGAAAGTGAGATGGAAGTGTCCCTCCTAAACAGTTATATAAGTCTTACTGTTAACTCTTAATGACTTGATGCTCATTCTGTTATTCATTCAGCTCAAGTTCTTCAACAATCTACTATGTTGACCACAATTCAGTTAATTCTTTAAATTACTCATATACAAATTAAAATTCAATGCAAACTGAAATTGGGCTGTCATTAAAAATAAGCACATCACATAATTAAGGTTATTTTATTTTTTCATAGTAAGATTGCACAAGTTCACTTCTGTATTTGTTGTCTTATATATATATATATATATATATATATATATATATATATATATATATATATATATATATATATATATATATATATATATATATATATATATATATATATATATATATATATTGTATATACTGTAATATCAAAACAGGTTACATTTCTTAACTAAAGTGTCTGCTTAGACTTCCTTTAAAGAGTCTCATAGCTGCTATCATTGGACGGTAAATGAATAGTTGCATTCTTTTTTGTATGTGTTCTGTTCATTCCTTTGCTTGAGAGAATAAATTGCAGCTCAATGTATTGAATGTTCATTTTACGGGATATATGTGCTCTTGTAACAGGTGATTGTATGTGTGTGTGTGTGTGTGTGTGTGTGTGTGTGTGTGTGTGTGTGTGTGTGTGTGTATGTGTGCTTGTGCATGTGTGCATGTGTGTGTGCATGTTTGTGTGTGGCTATGTGTTTGTGTGAATGTTTGTGCTGGGGTTAAAGTAAGGATTATGTAGGGTGCTACATGTAGTGTATGCGTGAGTGTGTATGTTTTAAGGTTGGGTTAAAAGTTAACTAAGGGATGTAGATTTAAATGTGTATGTATATGATGGTGTGTGTCTGTCTGAGACTGTTTTATTTAGTAGTACTGTTATGGAAAGGGTTTCTTTAGGTAAGGTATAGGGTTAAGGTTAGTGTTAACAGGTATTACTAAGGTGGTGCAGGGGGTGGAGAAGAGTTAAGTCAACATGGTAGAAATTGTAGCAGTAGACAAGAGTTAAAACACCACTGCCCAATACAATAAGAAAGTTGGTATGACAGAGTAATCTGTAGAACTGTGACAAGTTAGTAAGCTTAGCAGAACACATTAATTAATGGTACAATGTCTAAAACTGAATTGTCTGGTTCTAACGAAAATTGCAATATGAAAAATGCAATAGACTGCTAAACAAAAAAACAGAAAGTAATGGGCTAACCTGTTTTAAACGTTGCAGCAAAGTACACACACACACACACACACACACACACACACACACACACACACACACACACACACACAACCTGGAATGAAGAGCAGACTAAGACCTTACAAAGTACCATAGGCACAGAAACAGTAAGAAAAAAAAATCAAAATATGCCCAAGATAAGAGTAATAGAAGGGTCATAGAGTGAATGGAAAAAAACACTAAACTTGATGGAAGTATCACATTCAGTAATGACTTTGGGAAATGAATAGCATTTCAAAGACTGATATCTATCTCATACCTATAATAGGTAAGTTGATGGAGAACCTACAAAAGGCCAGATATTTAACAATACTGGACATGACAAAGTGGTACTGGCAGTTACTGATTTCTATCCTTATTAAAGGAAGAAAAGCCTTTGTAACCAATAAAAGTCTGTCTTGGTAGAGGGTGCTACCATCTGCCTTACATACAGCCCAAACCATCTTTCAAAGACTAATAGACAAAATATTAATGCCTCCCTCCTGATATACTGCTGCATACCTGGATGGTACGGTCATTGGTTCAGAGAACTGGGAGTTTTTCCTACTCAAAGTGCATAAAACTGACCTGGCCATGGTGGAAGCAAACACCGCCAATAAGAGATTAGTGAAGGCTTTTCTTGTACTTGCTAAGCACCCCTAATGAAAGATAAGTGAAGGCTTTTCTTGTACTTGTAATGTATTACATTTGTATGTAATGTTGTAACTATAACCTGCCATTTGACAGATATCACAAAAGAAAATCAGTAATCAAAATACAGTGGATTTTCACGGCACATATAGTATTTAATTAGTCAAAAATAGTATTTTGTTCTTAGCCAGTGTTGGTGACCCATGACTTTACTAAACAATCTATCCGGTATACAGATTCATTAAAGGTAGGGTTAAGAACTGTGCTGTCACAAGATATTCAAGGTGAAGACCACCTCTCTATATCATCTGAACATTAAGCAATGCAGAGACAATATGGTCAGACAAAGAACGAGAGAGAGAGAGAGAGAGAGAGAGAGAGAGATTGCTAGCGGTAAAGCAAGCCTTTTGTTCATTAAATTATTATTTTTTAGGAAGGCATGTTAGTCTAGCAATTGGCAACAACCCACTAAAATGATTAGCAAGCAACAACATGGTAGCTCAAAACTGTACCATTGGGTACTATACACAGACAAAACTGTAAGTCCAAAACAGATAGCTTTGTGCCGAGGGGTGAGATAGTTGCAACATCTTGTTTAGGGAAAAAGTGCACTATGTCTTTAAAGCAGGACAGTGGACAGGACTTGCAAAAGTTTTTACAGCAATTCATTTAAGCAGTTAATTGTGTTAGCCAGTTAAAACCAAAAAAACTGACTACTTTGCATTGTACAAAAAGAGGCTGCCTCCAATGGGCAAACCAAGAAAGTGTTTTACATAAAGTTCTAGGACTTGTCGAGATTACCAACCCAGTTAAGGCTTAATATGGCAATAGCCTGAGGTAAAACTCTCTTGAAAACATTTATTTATTTTTGCACAAGGTGCATGAAAGACCTTGCAGGGCTTGCAACTGTGACTTTCCTTTTAAAACAGCATGTTTACTACAATGGCTGTATGCAGATGAACTGACAAGTTGAGGATAATCATGAAAGTATTCTTTCTTTTATATGCAGAATTTTGTTGAGAAAGCCAAACAGACTGCATATATTCATTGCATTTTCAGTTGAATCTACAAAATAAATTTGAGTTTTGATATGAATTCTGCCTTCAGTTCTTTCAGATTTCTAATATTAAATAAAAATGCTGAAATTCTACAATCAGTGAAATAAGTAAAATTTATGTTGATTGTACAGCATAACACCGAAGATTTTCTCCAGTCAATTATCAATGCAAAATTCCCTGCAATTAAGCCTTCATGTACATTCAGTCAGATGATACACAATATTTCTGCATTTAACTAATTAACGCTAATAATAAAAGAATGAGCCCTGGCATTTATAAACACAGTTTGTTGATTTGGGGAAGATTCTGTGCATTATAGTTAGCAGAGTGATGTTTTTCACTGTAATTCATAAACACAGACCATGTTAATGAATGTCATCATACAAAGAAATATCTGTATTTATGAATGGTACACAAAACTACATAGTAGACAACATGTATCACTCTGCTCTGTGCTACAGACAGTCACAACTAACTATGTAGGTATTCCTGATATCTATAAAGTTTTTCTTTTGCACTGAACAGATAATTAATATGACGTGTTAGAAACAAACCTTATTATCTATCTTGTTTCCTGCTGTCCTGTACCCTGCCATCATGCCTAACTGTAATTCATAATGAATGCCATTCATGCAGTATAGTGATATAGCTGGGGTCATTGCCATAGTATGATAATGTAGGGATCAAGTACTCTGCCAGCTTTTATTCACCAGGTCTGCAGACATTAATATGTGATTGGAATACCAAGTTTGCCTTAAACTCAGATAATTCAACTGTGGGTATAGTTTTTCCTACCATGAAATATATATTTTTTATTTAGCACTGATAGACTGTTTAGCTCTGGTAAGTGATCAAAAGATTATCAAGGAATGAAGAAATCTGTATGATCAGGGATGGTAAGAATGTGGCTCTAGCCCCATAAATTACATAGATGTAACCAACCAATTCATTAGTAAAATGGCCTTGAGTCACAAACATTGTTTTGAGGAGGTTGCCATTTGCATATATTCTCCGTACTAAGAAAGCTATAACTTTGTAGTTGGATATTCTGTGTACTGGGTCTTATCCCATTGTGTACCAGTGTCTGTAATTCACTCAGGACTTCATTACAATGGATCCCTTATCCGTGGCAGACAATGTTTATCAATAGCTCCCAAAGTCTAAGATAGATTTATTTAGCTCAAAACAAATTGGAGTACACATTTTTATTTATTCATTTTTCTTAATTATATATTCTCCCTATTATTAGATAATTTGTCTTGTGCAGAAGCTGATCAAATAAACTACGTAATTTGATAAAGCCTTAACATTGAAGTGAACTCTGCATTTGTCCTTTCTTAGGATTTGGTGGCAAAACTAAAGTTCACTCATTTTTGTATTATTTCTATTAACACATTCTTCATCTTTATTTGATAAAATGCTTTGATAAATAAAATATAAAGGATGTTTCTTTGTAGACAGCCATGTGATGGTTTTATTTCTCTTTTATGATACTGTCTTAATATCACAGTCAGTCCATGTATTAGAGTACACTTCCCTATAGAATGCCTGGGTTTTTTATAAGGGTGCAAATGTGTAAATCAGTACATAAAACTATTTTATGTACAGATAAAATAATTAGCATACACTGTCTGCATTTCATATTTAGCATGACAATGAAGATGTTTTATAACAGTATGCTTTTAGCTGGCAATGAATTTTGAAATGCCAATATTTAATTTAATAGGGCTAAGATCAAATGAATACAGTGATGCAATGCACAGATGCACTTGAAATGCATGCAAATTACCGAGTCTACCAAACTCCCATTTTTAACATCAGATGCCAGTTGTACTGCATTTACAATGGACAATTTTAACTTTTCAATAACATGATTACACTGCATTTTTTATCTTATTGTGTTTGCATTATGTAGAAAATGTGCATTTTGAATAACTTTGATGAATGTGCTGTATAAAATTGCTTCGACTACTTGAAAGTGATGGAATGATGGAGTTACATTTACGTTATAAAAAATATTTGATTTATTTCCTGCTGATAAAATATTACATTACTGTACAATTCAAAAATGCATCATACTGATCTGTCTATTTAGAGTTTGTTGAGGAATGTGGCTTAACTTATTTATTTTTGGTGAAATAAGGACATTTTTCTGATTCTGTTTATCAGAGTAATACTAAACTTGGCAACAACAGAAACTGGTGGGTAGCACATTGACAACAGTTTTGTTTTTGTAGTATTTTCATACTAAAAGGTCACACTGACAGCACAGTGTATTTTATTAACTTGTGTTTCATAACACATCCCCAGATTCAGTATCCTTCCGTGCAGGACTAGCTTAGTCCTGCACGGAAGCGGCCGTTTAGGAGCAGGATGGCAGCTCGCCATACATATCAATGAAGGTGCGCTGCCTGAGCTCCTAAATGGGAAGAAATAGCCAGGGAATTGTTATGGCTAGGCTTGTATATGCCCTAGGGCTGATAGCCTACTACCAACCTATGAACCTATATATGTATATACAGATATATTGCTATAGATATAAAAGAGAACATAACAAATACATTTATGACCACAGGCACCATTAATGGGGGTGAGGGGGCCCAAGCTACATATATGTTGTACGTATTGATATTACACCCCACACACAGCCAAACAGGTCTGCCCTGCAATACAATACCAACTGTTGCAAGTCCCATAACCAGGACCCCACAAAACATGGGAACAAGATGTTAACAGTAATCCATCCCACCTGTATGATGTCAGGCTGGTATCAATAACATATCATGCAGTACAGTCTGGCTACCATAGGGAATGTACAATGTGGAAGCAATAAACATTCCTAAGATACATATACACACACACACACACACACACACATATATGCAGATACATATATATATATATATATATATATATATATATATATATATATATATATATATATAATGCAACTCGCAAACAAATCAATTAATACAGTATTCTGGAAAGCATAACATATGTTGCTGTCCAGGCCAAGGCCTTCAAGTAGTACAACAGTAAAGACAGACTGGGCCACAGGATAACAATCAATCAACAGTAAGTAGTGCAGATGTATAGTCCAGCAGCCTCTAACTACACTCTGTATGCAATCCCTAGGGGGAAAAGACTTCAGCTGACACAATGGGATGTATCTGTTACATAACAATACATAAAAACAAATGTGCGAAAAGAGCAAGGAATAGTTGCAGCAGTTAGACTGTTAACTAGTTTATTGAAATAAGCGCTTTCGGAAAAACCAATGTCCTTCCTTCTTCAGATATCCAATATCCTGTCTTTGAACATTTTATACAAACCATCCCAATTAATTGTTCACTAATTAATCAACCAATTAACATATTAGATGTAAAAAGTGTAATATTTGATACAGAATATACATAAATCATACATAAAAAGCTTATGTAAAAATCTAATAAGAATCTAATAAAAATCTAATAAAAATCTAATAAAGGCGACAACCTTAACCCTAGATGTCATGAACTAAATACATGCTAAAGACTGCATTTGAAAAACGCTATAACTAAATGCATTCTTAAAAGGAGTATGGTCATGTGCATCACCTACAAAAGCCATGCTGCAATCTATTCCAATCAGCTCATTCAATTTAATGCAGAGAGAGAAAGGAGAGAGAGAGAAAGAGAAAGAGAAACCAGAATCAGAACCACAACCTAAACCTAAACCAAAACCAAAACCAAAACAGAAACAAAGAAAGCAGGCTAAGACCATAACCAAGGAGGGAAAAAAAACTCCTACAAGAAAACTATCCATGACAGACCTCATTCCCACAACAGGTATGTGAAGTATATATGCATGTAATTGACTGTAGTACTTGGTCCATAATGCTGGGATAGATGATGTGGAATGATATATATGTGCCATCAAGTGTTGTTGTTGTAATGATGTTCAGCTGAATAACTGCTATGGACAATAGAGTCTGTCCATGTGGGTAGTGGGCCATACCTGTCAACTGTGCTGAGCAGCACTGACTGACAAGATGTAAGCCAACATAGTGTGTGTTGTGTAATGAAAAGGATGTATATTACTGTGGCCAATAGCTGGTGGTGGAAGTAATGCCATAAAGATGGACATGTGGGTTCCAGAGCCCACCACTTGCAGGACACTCAGATTAACATGTATTGCAGCATATTTAAAATATAGAAAGTTAGGTATAAATAAAGAACAGAATATACTGCAATTATTTAATAATTAATTATGGTTTTAATGAATTTTATTAAATATTTTTTTGTACAAAGTGTATTATTAATTAATTGTTTAATTAGATTATTTGATATGTGTTAATTGATTGTGTATTTAAATAGAGTGAAATGGTTTGTAAGTATTTTCTGATGAAGTCGTATGATGAAAGCGTGTATTAAAGTGTGTTGTACGCTATTTTGACTTGAGTACATCATTTGGTGACATCCATTTATATTTTCCTTTCTCTTTGCCACCTTATACGAACTGGTGCTTTTGGTGGAGTTCGTTTGCTATTTTATTTGTTAATGTATTGCAGCATGCTGAAATGCCATAGTTGTGTAACAGGCTTACCTGCAATCTGGCCCTATATATACCCCCTAATGTTAGACAGTGTCCATATGTGGCACCTGTCTGTGTTGTAGCAAGGTAGGACAGTGCAGCTGTGCAGGAAGTAGAGTTAGAGATTGTGGACCTGATGTTTGAATGTACCCCATATATAGGTATGTATATGTGTGTGTGTGTAGATATATATATATATATATATATATATATATATATATATATATATATATATACATGTATGTCTGCAGATATACAGATACCTTAAAAGCAAAGCAAAAACAAACTGCTACCAAAAAACCGCTTCAAAGCCGAAACTCTTTAAACCCACTAAGTTTATTAAACGCTCAATAAACACATTTTTCGTCTAACAAAAATCGTTAGACTTCATCAGATCAAAAGGCAAAGAAACTGTCAGTTGATATTTGAAAGCTAAATATATAAGCTTCCCGCCACCTGACGTAATCGGACAATTTATTCTTAAACATGTATGCCCTTAAATATTTCTAAAATGGTTAATGGATGGAGATTAATGGCTTTATTTTACATACTAAAGGAAAATTTAATTGTAATTTGAAAGGAGTAGTATATATAGCAACTTGTCAGGGTTGCCCGTCCTTTTATATAGGGAAAACAGAGCGAAGATTAAGAGAGAGGGTGTATGAGCACCTTAGAAGTATCAATTTACAAAAAGAAGAAAATGCCCTTGCAAGGCATATTTTAAGTTTTCCTGACCACAGATTTAGTTTTAGTTATTGCTCAGGTTATGCAGGATGTGAGGGGGGGGGTCCCTTTGGTTTATTATTAGAAAAAATGGAGCTGTTATGGCAAATTAGGCTCAATGCCTATACGTTCCCAGGATTGAATGAGAAATGTTCATTAATGTGTTTATTAAAGCTCAAAAGTTTGGACAGATAAATACTATTTCATCTAGAAATTATAAATCATTTATAGTACGAATGAAATAAACTGAATTTTATGTTAGTTATTGATTGTCCAGAAGTGGAATGTTAAATTGTTATATTTGGACATGTATTTTATGAAGATTTATTACATGTAATGAAACTTTATACATGCAGGCACGAATATACATGGATATAGTAGATGTATTTTATTAGGCACAAATATATGCTGAAAATAAAAAAAAAATGTTTAGATTTTTTTTAGATTGTTTTAGATTTTGCTAGTAGGTTTTAATAATATAATATATTTGCAAGGATATGTTTTGGTTAATTTAAATAAGTAAACATGTGTATGGGATTCATAGGTTCATAGGTTGGTACTAGGCTATCAGCCCTAGGGCCTATACATGCCTAGCCATAACAATTCCCTGGCTATTTCTTCCCACACTATTTACTTCCCTGGACCCCTGTCTAGCAGGGTGACTGACGTGATCCCCGGGGTGAATTTCCTTTCTCCCATCCAATCGTCAAGGTTCCTTTTGAAGAGGACCAAAGAGGCACTCTGCTTGACATGTATGGGCAATCTATTCTACTCTGGGGAGTCTCTGGGTCAGGAACCTATCCCTCCAGCATGTTTTGTTTATTGTGATGACAAGGTTTAAATCCCTGGAGCATGTGGCTCTGAGGGATTGGGATTTCTTTAAGTGTAACATGTCCAACAGCTCTGGGTTTGACATGGCTTTGTATGTTAAGCAAATATCGCCTCTGAGTAGACGATATGCGACAGAGTATAGCTGGAGTTTTTTAAGGCGGTCAGCATAGGGCATCTGCTTTAGGCCTGTGATTCTTTTAGTGAGGTATTTCTGTGGCCTTTCCAGTTGTTGCAGATGTCTTGATAGGTACATACCAAATGGGGCATTGTATTCTATAATGGGTCTAATGAGGGATGAGTACAGTGGGACAATGACCTCCTTTTTTCTGGATGAAAAGCCCTTAGTGATGAGGTGTGCCACATAGAAGGATTTCCTGACTGTTGTGGCAATGTGGTTATCGAAGGTGAGACCACTGTCCACCTGTGTCCCTAAGTCTCTTATCAAACTTTCGGTGTTTAGTGTACTGCCACCTATATGGTAATTCACGGATACATGTTTTTTCCCAAAGGGGATAACTGTACATTTCTTGGCATTGAGCTTGAGCCCATGGCTCTGGCACCAAGCATCTGTTTCTGTAACGCCCTTTTGTAGAGTATCCACATCATTTGGGGATTCAATAATGGCTCCCAGTTTGCAGTCATCTGCAAACTTTGTTATCCAGAGTCCTTTAGTGTTGGCCTGTACTTCAGAGAAGTAGATGCCAAACAAGAGCGGTCCCAAGACTGAACCCTGAGGTACTCCATTTGTCACTTGTCTGGAGCTGGATTTGGAGTCGGCTACTTTTACATTGTGGGTTCTATCAGTAAGCCAGTTAGCAACCCATTGGGTGACGTAGGGATTGATGCCCAGCTTAGTAAGTTTATCTATGATTCCAGAGTGGGGGATGGTGTCAAAGGCCTTGGCAAGGTCCAGATAGGCTGTATGGACCACCTTACCCTTGTCCATGGCTCTGGAGACTGATTTGAAGAAGTCAATCAAGTTCAGGAGACAAGATCAGCCCTTCACGAACCCAAACTGGGTGGGGTCCAGTGTTTGAAGGTTGCCAATGTCTTTGTTTATAAGTTCCATGATAATACACTCCATGGCCTTGCAGATAAGGCTTGTCAGACTGATGGGACGGTAGTTTCTGGGATCCAAGGTGGATCCCCCCTTGTGGAGTGGGATAACTGTAGCTGTGCGCCACTCAGTGGGCATGAAACCTGAGGTGAGGCTATGATTAAACATGACACTTAGGTGAGGTGCCAGTTCATATTGTAGTTCATGTACTACACAGCCCGGGATGTCATCTGGTCCCATGGATGCTGTATTCTTAGCTTTGGTTAGTGTGCTTTTTACCTGTGCGGCCGTTATTACTGGAATTTGGCAATATTCTGGTATTGAGATGGGCCATTTAGCGGGTGACAGGGGGGTGAAGTTGGCACTGAATCGATCTGCCAGGATATTGGCAATATCCTTGGGATCAGTATATTTAATGCCATTCTGTTTTAGCTCAGAGCAGATCTGAGCATTGCCATTTAGATTCTTGACATAGTTATAGAATGCCTTGTTGTTGTCTTTGGAATCTTTGACAATTTTATTTTCGTAACTAGCTTAGGAGGATTTTATGAGGGATCTCAGTTTCTTACTGAGGCTGGTTAGTTTTTTGCATCCTGGGATTTTCCTCTTTTCTGCAACAGTTTCTTCCTTTTGTTGTAAAGTTTGTTTATTGCAGGGGACCACCAGATTGGCTTCTTTTTTTTGGATGAGAGCATCTTGGTTCTATTTGGGATGGCACGATTTATGCATGAGTGGATGTGCTCGTACAGTGCCTTAGTGTAGGATTCAGCAGTTGAACTTTCAGCTCCCGTCTGCATGGGTGTCATGAAGTTTGTCACTTCTGACTTGAGTAGCATGAAGTTGGCTTTGGAGAAGTTTTTTATGGAGGTTTCCTTACTGAGGGGTGGTGGTTGGATGTGGATGTTAAGGGTGATTAGCTTATGGTCAGACGTGACTAACGAGGGGGTGACCATAGGTGTGGAGCATCAATTTCCCATGTTGGTAATGACCAGGTCTAGGATATTGGAGCCCCTGGTGAGACTATGGATTAGTTGATCCAGGGCGTTGGAATTTATGAATTCCAAGAACCGTTGGGCAAAGGTGTTGGTACATGAGTAGCTTTCCCAGTTAATGGCAGGGCAGTTAAAATCACCCAGTATTAGGGTGTTTGGTTCTATCTTAATATTTTCCAGTATGTTTAGAAAGGTGTAGTGAGAATCTTGGGGTATGGTGGGGGATCTGTATCAAGCTACAATTTGGATTGCAGTCTTACCTAGTGTTAGTTGCACCTGGAGAATTTCAGACGCATTGTGTTGGGCAACTAGCCTGGTGGTGTGAATATCCTTGGTGAATATTGACACTCCTCCACCTTTAGTGTTTCGGTCCTGCTTTGGTGGCTGAAAAGTGTGGTAAGAGTTGTAGCCTGGTATTGCAGGGTTGCTCTCTGGAGCCTTGAACCAGGTCTCAGTTACTGCACAGATATCAATGTTCTTCATTTTTAGGAGTGCCTCGAGAGAGTGCATTTTGAGGTTTAGACTTCTAGCATTGAGTAGCATTACCTTCAGATTTTGCATGCTTGTACCTGTTACAGTGGTGGTTTTGTTCTTTGAACTTTGCCTAAAAAAGGCACTATAGGGGTGGCAAGAGCCTTAGCCAGTAATCTGAATCCCAGAGGCGACAGGTGCAGACCATCTCTGGCAAAGCATCGTGGTCTGTCAATCATATCGTCCCAGGCAGACAGATACTGGATCCCCTTTGAATGACACCAGAAGCTTAGTAGTAGTATAATTTATTAATGTTTAGTAATGAAGAGTTGTTGCTCTGTATTTGTTACAAGGCAAAGTTTTGTATGAACTATTTTAATAGATAACCATTTTGGGAATATTTAAGGGCATATATGTTTAAGAATAAATTGTCCGATTACGTCAGGTGGCGGGAAGCTTATATATTTAGCTTTCAAATATCAAATGACAGTTTCTTTGCCTTTTGATCTGATGAAGTCTAACGATTTTTGTTAGATGAAAAACGTGTTTATTGAGCGTTTAATAAACTTAGTGGGTTTGAAGAGTTTCGGCTTTGAAGTGGATTTTTGGTAGCAGATATACAGATACCCATATGTAGACATATATATAAATACATATATACAACATAAAATATATATATATATATATATATATATATATATATATATATATATATATATATATATATATATATATATATGCGTGTGTGTGTGTGTGTGTGTGTGTGTGTGTGTGTGTGTGTGTGTGTGTGTGTATGTCTACATACATACAAACACACACACATATGTATGTAAATACATGTCCCCTATATTACCACCACAGTGCTGCATGGTATGTGTGAGGGAACATCACACATAGTAATACACACAGATATAAACAGCTGTAAATGTGTGCAACATGGATGGTTATGTCACATGTGAACCCCTTGTTGGGACCACATTGCCCTTGTCTGTGAAGTAGGGAATGGGATTATGGGGAAGGATAGCAGGTATATTTGTGGAGGTGGTTCGGGTTGGTAGATATAGAGGACAGCCTACAGGGGTGGTATATGCACATGTGGTTGGTAAACACCCTAGATGGTATGTGTGGTCTGTGATGTGGATGCCCCATGAGCCCCCATATGGAAACAATGGGAACAAGGCCTCCACCCATTGCTAGTCACAACAGTAGTTCCATGATCCTGAAGGTGCCTGGCCTGGAGGCTGAGCAGGAGGAGCATGTGGACCCTGTGATCATGTACTGGGGGCCTCAAGGTGCTGCAGCACATCCTGCAATTTCTGTGGAGCCCCCTATGGAACAGACCGTGGACCAGACATCGGGTGACAGGATCATGTCTGTGTGTGCCCCTGGGGGGCACCATCCACTGAAGTGGTTCCACCTGAAGATAGTGCTGAACCAATAAATGAGGAGGCCCCAGGATGGGTCCCACATGTGATGTGGCATGGTAAGATGACCAGATGAGGTGGGAGAGGTGGTTCTGCTACCAACTCTTCCATAATCATGCTATTGTGTCACTGTTATAAGACATATGTGGGTAGTGATAGTCCACACAATCCTGGAACATGTCCAACAGCATGCATAGATATCCCCAATAACACAGAATGACAGGTGTGCAGCAATCACATAGCAAGCATACCACATGTATATATGGAACCATAGTGGCCCAGGCAATGGCATGCAGGTGAAATAGGCAGTAAGAGGCCTGCAATGATAGTATCCCCACAGGGAACATGGCTACAAATACATAGCACAGAGCATGGTACAATACAATATATGTCCCAGTGGTAGGTAATCTGTAGCCATACCTATTGAGTTGTGTGAACAGTTTGTTATCACTGATATGGTGGTGGGGGCAGAGATGTGTATTAAGAACTATGGTAACCTTGCTGTATGAGTAGCTCAGAAAGGTTTCCATCTTTATAGCTTTCAGGCAAGATGTCCCACAGCAGTTTACCAGGGTATTCAGCAGCAGAAAATGAGGTAATTCTGAACCACCTGATACAGCACTACCTTGTCCTATTTGTCAGGAAAGTCCATGAGAAGCAGGAGCGGGCTGGCCTGTGGAATGATCTGGTCCACAGGGCCAATGATGGCCTGCATAACTGCTGTTATGAGCAGGTCCAGCATCTTTGTACTGACCTGCTTCGCAATGCCCATTGGTGTGCTTGCTGCTGCAGTCCAGGGGGATCACCTCACAACAGGTGGGGTCATACCATCCATCCCCCTGACATGTGTTGAGGAGCTCCTCACCAGCCTTGTGGCACCTGCCCGCCCAAACACCCAATAACTGGCAGAGACTATTGTGGGGGTGGGTGCTACCCACACACCAGCTGAGGAGCATGCAGGTAAGGCCACAGGGCACATCAGTAGACCACTGTTGCATATGCATCCGCATATGTGCAGGTAGATCATGCATATGTGAGATGTCATATATATAGTCTGTTGCTGCATAGTAGTAATAAACAGATGTGCATAAGTGGTAGTATTGTGGACTTGTACTGTTGATGTATTGCAATGCTGCACCCACCCTGTAGCAATACCACAGCTGTGGCCACTGACATCACATCTCTCACACTCTTATGTAGGTCTCTCTTGTATACCACCAAGGCAGCAGCCTGTAGCTGGTGAGTATGGTTTATGTTCATGCTTGCCAATACACTGGGCATGTAATGGCTATGGTATATTCCAAGCACACATCTAACACACCTACCCATAATGCATGCCGCACATGTATTGTTGCTGTTTAATGCACTGCATCACAGTGGTGACCATAATGGGGTATCTGAATGGTATGTCAGATACCTGCAAGATAACTAACATCCTGTCATTGCGAAATGTGTCAACAGGGATGAACATAATGGTGGAACACATGGCCTACAGTAGGGACATGTGTGAAACATCACCCTTATACAGTGCTACAACAGTGTATATACCAGTATTACAATGGCAACTGTTACAGATCTACACTATGGCATAACATAACACTGTGGTCCACATTATTAGCTGGGACTAGGCTGTTTCATGTGGTGTTCAGAGTTTGGGACAATGCAAACTGACACACATGTTTAGGTCATATTTGTCAAACATCTGCAAAATGGCTGAAGGTGGGGAGGGGGTATCATCATGACAAATCAGGGATCCTAAGGATGCAAGAATGGCTGTATCTGCACACAGTCAGCTTCAGGAACTGTGGCAGATGTAACCCTAATTCCACAGTAATAGTGACAGCAGTGTGTGAACTCCAAGGGATGTGCACATGAGTAGACCTTCCGATCATGCAAAGTTGGGGGACATGTATAGGGCAGACTGACTATATACTGGCAAATGCAGATGGCCCATGCTAGTATACCCCTGCCAGGAATAGTGACTGCTGTAGTACACATAACAATAGGTGCAACAAACTGTCATGATAAGGGCGTGCACACATATGCACCCACGGAGTGTATGCATTGCGGTCAGCATCTGCACACCTAACACATTTCTTAGACACTGCATGTGAATGTACAGGACACATGTGACATACCAGGCTCATGTAATGTTAATATATGCGGTGATGTGGTCCCACAGCATATCAAGGAAGAGTGCGTCATATCAGTAAGGGTGTGTACACTCCCCACAGCCATGGTAAGGTCTTACAGTTGTCAGTGTAATAGTATCATATTGGTCATACATGCACTGCTGATGCTGAGATCTGTAAACCAGACATCAGGCATTCACAAATGACATCTGTCTACATATCATCCCAGGTATCTGTCGCTCAAACACATAGGGGCAATAACCATTAGAGCAGACATAACTGACACAGTAATGCACATTAAACAATGGTTTGTACACCTGTGAGGTTTGGTGTACAGTACATGGCAGGGTGCAGAACAGGTGCACAGCAATACTATGTACATGGGTGCAGTATTTTCCAGGGGAAGGGGCATCACCTACTAACACAGCCCATGCATCACACACATGTATACTGTTGCTAGCATGGATTGACTATAGATGCAATACATGCTGTTGAGTACCATATGTTATGCATGTTCACAGATGGGTAATGGGAGGACTGTGTGTACTATCTTTGTGCAACCTCACCTGTAGGTGTGTGTGTGTGTGTGTGTGTGTGTGTGTGTGTGTGTGTGTGTGTGTGGTGTGTGGGGGCATTATTTCATCTCTAAGTGCAATCTGGTGGAGTGGAGGGGGGTTGATGCATGTAGGATGTGTGTGTATGTGTGTGTGTTTGTGTGGGTGTCCATGTATGCACATGTCTGATTGTGGGGCTGTTCATATGGCAGTACTTCTCTTTGGGATCGTGCAGTACATGGACATGGACTGACACATGAGACACCAGGAATACTTGTCTGATATGTAATCACAGGACAGCTGATAGTATAATAATGCCTGTAGCATGGAACATGTATTGGGAGGGAAAGTAGACACCAGGTATGCCCTTAATATTGCAATCTGCAGAAAGGTGAATGACTACCACGTATGCAGCACTACAGATGCATTGGGGAATTACTAGACAACACCAGGGAGTGTATCCATATATTACTGTTGTCCACATGATAAGTTGATTGAGCAGCAGATCTGGCATGTACTGAGCAATAGTTACATATGACACTCCAGTGTGTGCAAAATTATGGAGTGAACGTAGTAGCCCCTAACATATAGGGGCCATGCTCACGATGTCCGGACATACCCAGGGTGAACACTGGATGATAGCAGTGAGGCCATGTAAAATCTAATCCACTCAAGTCAAGGAGGTAAGGGAGTAACAAGTCTTGTACTGTGATTACTCGTATAGGCATTTAGAGGTATGATACATTGATGTGGTATTAATGAGTGCATGTGAGCAAGTGTGATGCAGGATATGGAACTTATGTGAAAAAATGTGGGACTGTCTGTAAACTCAGGGACAGGTAGCTTTTAAAGTGGAATGTCAGTGTGTGTGTGTGTGTGTGTGTGTGTGTGTGTGTGTGTGTGTGTGTGTGTATGTGTGTATATATGTGTGTGTATGTGTATACTGTTATGCAATGCTTTACAGGTCTTAAAGTGCATTTTTTGTTTTCCCTACAGGTGGTGAGGTGGGTCAGGGTCCTTCCTGCATGCAATCTGATGCTGGTGTCCATAAAGACATCGGAGATGATGATAGTACTACTGAGGCACAAGGGAATTGTCAGAGGCCAAAACTGTACCATCATTTGACATCCACCTTTTAGCCACCCCAAATCCGCACACAGTTACCATGCCTATACATACCCCATCACCAGTGGTCATAGCAGAGGGACAGTTGGCGGTTGGTGGCAGTGCACAGGAGAGTGTGGTATCTATGCCTACTGTGTCTGGTCACAGCAGGCATAGCCAGATGTCTGGCAGGGCACCACATAGACAGATGTACTGGGGTGCTCATGGTAGGGCCACTGGTCATCATGACCCTGGCAGAAGCACCATAACTGGTACCACTAGACACATGTTGTAGACTGTCATGGGGGCGCAGGCACATATGGAACTGTGCATGAGACAGTGCCTGAGGCTGCAGAGGCTGCTCTCTCATCTACAAGCGACAACGTCCATGAACTTTCTGGTGCTCTCCGTGAATATACCAAGGTCATGGATAGACAGTTGGGTGAGATGGTGGGCTTCATAGACTGTGGTTTGTCCATGTTCAAACATATGGTTGGAGTGCAGCGACAGCTGTGTGGACACAGGCCAGCAACACCAACAGCTGATGGTCAACATGGACATGCTAAGTCACCAAGGCACTCCAGTAGTGGCAGTACTAGCCCCAGCACTGCAGGGAAGATGCTGTCTACACCACACCACAGCAGGCCATATGTACGTGGCCCTGGCCAGTCTCAGGAGGGACCTGGTTCCGGCGGACATCTGTCATCATCAGGGGAGAGTAGCACATCGAGGCTTGTACTTGGACATGCCCAAGGAACCCCTGGCAGGCACAGTCTGCGTGTCCATGGCCGGAGGTGGTGAACTGCACACCCTGCCAGGTATGGTCTGCAGCTGTCCAAGAAACACCTGTATAGGGCAGCCACATGGCAGAACTGTGTGCATGCATACCCACTCACTATATGAATACACCTACGGCAACCCTATACCTACATAAACCACATCACTGTGCCCATTTTAATTAATTACACCCCTCATCTACACACATGGTGTCAAATGTATGGCCCACCCTCGGTCTCTGTCAAACCAACAACACACCCTGTGCATAAGATGTTACCTGTGCCACATCCCTGTCATCCATAACATCAATGCAGGGACAGGCTGATATGGTTCTGATGCACACGGTGCCTGTACTACAGTGTACCAATGTACTGCTGTGTAACATGTTGTCAGGAGTAATGTTTAATGCATACATGTCAGGTAGTGTAGCTGTCCAGCCATGATGCATTATAGCTGTTAGTAACACTGAGTGATTGTGGTCTCCATAATGTTATCCATTTGTGTTGTAGGTGTACATGTGTCAGCAGGAGGATGGTCTGCAGTCATATTCCACAAGGATTATGGAACTGTGGTGACACAATGGCTGTGACATATCCTGAGTACAGTTGAACACATGTCACAGGTTTGTATAACAGTTATTGCCTGTGCTACATGGAAAGGTGACCCGCTGGGACATGTATAATCAGCAACCTGATGTAGCTCCATCCACACACACACACACTCTTACTTGGCAACACTGGGACTAGACCCCTACCTAGGTATGTAGTGCTACTGAAGTCTGTGGCTTTCAGTGCACACACCACACAGCATTTAGGGTGAGGTGTGTTCCAGGTTAAGTGTTACATGCAAAACTTCCCCATACATGTACAGTATGGTAATGGGGGATGTAATGGTTGTATAGGGACAATACATAGTATGACATACCATCATATAAACATTAACAGACACATAACAGGCAGGCACATATCCAAGAGACCCGGGGTCGATCGATGCTAAATAACTTGTCAGCGTGACCAATGTGTTACAGGTAGGCTGCACACAGCACATGCATAACTGGGCTGGATTGTATCAGTTACCTGTATGGTTGATGTTCACAGTGGTCACTATACAGTGGTACATGAGACATATACTGGGTGTACCATGGTGTAATGACAGTGTATACAGCACCCACATCCCACAGTAGTTATTGTACTCACTGGAACCCATGCTGACACTCTGACATACCCACCATCACGCATTGCCCATGACTGCGATGCATCCCATTGTACATCCCAACATTGGTACTACAAGGATATGCATCTAATGCACATGCCACAGGCATAGTAGGGTGTTGCATTGACATGCTTCACCTATGGGCAGCAACAACACTATCCATACTACTGTGTGGCAATGCATATTGTTATAGGAGTATGTGGCCTCGGAATGCTGTACCCTATAGATATACAGACATGCACACATACACACACTTGCCAGAACTCGATGAGTATCCCATGCCTATCGACCCATTTGTGTAACACTGTTGTGCTGGTACTGCAAGGCTCATGTAGCCATTAGGGAGAAGAGCATAACAGGGTACATGTAATGTCTGGTACAGCAGCAGCCACATCTTACTATGGCAATGGATGTTGCTGTGATTGTGAAGGCCCTCATGGTATTCCCAACTACAGGTGTACTAACACACAGAAACTGCTATCCTCAGTAATGTATACGTACACATTTGCCAGTACGGGGGTGCATCACTGCAGATGGTCATAGATGTGTACCTGGCTATTGTCCATGGAGAGATGGGTAGTGTAGTGGATGTGTGGACAGTGGTATCATGCCACCTGCCATGTGCCAGCAGGCAAACTATCGACAGACACCACTGTGGTGACCCTCAGGGTGAGAGTGACATGCATCAGCTAATCCTCTGGGTGCCTCCTGCAAATGGCCACTGAGGTGATCCAGTTGACATGTATGCAACATGTATTACAACACATAGTTAGTGTCTGTGATGGAGACCTGTACCCAAGCATGTTCTGTTGACTGTGGTAGTGCAGTGGCGGTACCCGTGGCATGTGGTGCATACAAGGTGTTGTTCCCTATATGTCCCAGTTACAAAACAGCTGGGCAGACATGTCAGTGTCAGTCAAGCATAGGTTGCCTGTACATAGCCAAGCTGGATACCTGCCATATGCACATCTGTACAGGGACTGTCAGACATTCTTCTTGGCAAGTAGCTATGCAGTAGGATGAATGTGTCGACAGATTGACATCTGACATCAGTATGTATGCCATTACTACATGTTGGAAGCCCTCACTGACATGTGCTGTACCGACAGTAGTCTACAGTTACTTTCCACATGTAAGATCATTATCCAGTAGGGGATATATACTGTGACACAGCTCACACACCAGGAACACGACAGTGAGGCCTCAGAGTCCAGCTATGCCTGCAGGGGTGCTTGTTGTCAGTATTACATTTAGCAATCTACTCTTGCCTGAGAAAGCACTGTCAACAGTAGTACCACCATGATACACTACATGCCAGTGTGACAGGACAGAACCTGGGTTACTACCCTTGTATGTAACACATTCACATGGATAACAGTGCTGTACAGGTCTTATATACTTGAGTGTCCCAGACATGACACTCACACCCCTTGCTACTGTACTGATAGCACATAGATGCATGTTATGTACATGGCCTTACATACACCTATTATAGATGTCATTACCCTGCTATGTTATTAGACTGGGATGTGAGCACTGGTTACCATGGCTGAGCCATGCTAAGCAGTTGTCAACATTTCTGCAATATAAATGCTAAACACATTTGCACACTGGTAAGCAAAGCCTACACGGTGTAAGCACCCATATGTTTAAAAGTACCTTAGGCCCACTTATCTTCACACAAACCCACGCAAATTCACTTAAAGCTGCTCAAAACTGCCTTAACCACTTTGTATATAACAATCCCTGAACTCCTGTACACTATAGTCACAACAATTAACCACTACGCCATGACAGCTGTGAAGACAGTTGTTGTTTTTCCAATATATCTGTCAGTACACATATTGAATAGTATTGAACAATTGCTTTGACTTCCACAGTTGTGTAGTACTCATTATTGATATTACTGTTGGATCACATATGTTGTTATTTCTAAATATACACATATCAGATACATACGGTGAGATACATCTGGGAAGGTATACACAACCGTGATGTTTACACATGACAGGAATGTGGATATATACATATACATATGTAGATATATGTCTACATGTACATACACATATATATACATACATATGTATTTCTACACATCTGCATAGTGCATCATATATATGGCCATTTTTAGATCTCTCTGTATATATATATATATATATATATATATATATATATATATATATATATATATATATATATACACATATATATGCACATCCTATGTGTACAGATATACCTATTTATGTTGATATATATGTAGATATCTATAACTATATATGCATACATATCTTAATCAGCTATACCTATTTATGTTGATATATATGTACATATCCATAACTATATGTGCATATGTATCTATATATCTGTATATGTGTAGACATGTATAGCTGTGTATATGTATATATTTGAGTTTGTATATTTATATATATATATATATATATATATATATATATATATATATATATATATACATACATATATGTTTACCATATGGCCAGAACATGGAGTGGAGTCCTACCTCAGCAGCAATAGTCCCATCCTCTTAGTGCAAGGGGATGTCATGTATGTATTGCAGGTATATATGTAGACTGTTGCTACTGTAACATGGGCTGTCTTAACAGACATGTGTGTGGGAAGTCTCTTCTGCTTTTGACATGTACGCCATTGGCTATTGACAGACATCCTAAGGACCTCATAGTACAGTACTACTGCTAGCACAGAAATGATCCGGTGGACTACAGCACAGATATGACCAATATGTGTCTGGACAGTCTGGCACTCTGTGGTCAGTCTAAAGGTGTACACAGATCCACTTCAGGCGAGACATGAGGACCATGCCTCACAATATGGATGTTAACAGCTATGTAAATGGGTATATCACATAAATACTGGACTGCATATGCCCACACAGGTTATGCATTAACACACAATAGTCTGTCCTGCCACATAATACCCGGTGGGGCAGAGGTCACATGGCCACATACTACCTAGTAGTTAGTTACATACATCTGCACAGAATCTCACTGCTTTGTCAGAAATACACAACAGTTATGGTAGCCTGGCAGCAGTATGTCTTGCAAATAACTGGACATAACAGCACACTGGGTTATTACACTAAGTGGCTAGGCATGTCACAAAGCACTATGCAAACTACAGGCAGACTGCCACAATACTGGACTACATTTTGTATGGGTGACTACACATGTACCTGCAAATATAGCAGGCTATACACACATCTCACAGCATAGAATAACAGACACCTGTGAAAAAGTCCATACCCACAACAAATGTGAACACAGACACAGCCACATATGGTATGCAAGGTTAATATGACACTATATGGACTGTCTGATAAACACCATCCTCATATGTGGCACTCACATACTAACCCTACATAAACTGGGTCACGACACAGTGTGGTCCGATGCCTGTCTGTGGTATGGGACATGTGTGTGTTTGGCCCTACAGACATATAAGCCGATAGGTTACCATACACTGGAGCAGCATGTAACACCAGATAGAACAGGACCAAGAGCAATGGCATCTACCGCAGTCTGTGCACAGCCCAAGGTACGTATGCACAATACACATACTGTTTACATTCACCATAAGTACACAGACCCCAGTACTATACACACAACCGCAGAATGTCCAGGTTATGTCCTCAGAAATAACCCCTACTATACATAACATGTCTAGCAGTCTGATATCTGACTGGCTTGTTATCAGGTATGATGTCAATAAATAATGGTATACAGAACATATGCACCTCTTACTGCATGACATATGTACAAAGGTTGAAAGACTTGTGGCTGGTGCCACAAACACTCGGCCACTATTGGCATGTTGCTGTGATAACCTCATACATTTACTGTCGTACCAGGGTTTGTTGTGACAAATGTCCTATGAGGGATATGAAGTCAATAACTCTCATGGCTGTCACCATGTACTGACTGCAATCCTCAGACTATGCTTCTGCAGTTCTAAGATAGGTTTTCTCTGAGTAACACAAGAAACATAAGGCTCCACACACTGCCCAGTCTGCAGATAACCCTACAGGTGGGAGTTTCCTCAAAAACATAACACTGTCATGACAGGTAGTAAATAATGTAGACCAGCCATATCCACACACACCCTGTTAAACTGACATTATTCCAAATATAGAAGTGCAACACTTACATTCTGTAGTCATTTCTGGCACATCCCCCTCCTGTCTGTTGGCCTGTTTCCAAAGTGTATGTTGTTAGAGGTAAATCCCAATATCATCTGTGATGCTGTTTGCCAAACACCAAATTGAGGTCCTGCTCACAGTGAATGAAAAGGCCCAACACCCACATGATGTTCCTAGATATTGGAGTGTGGTTTCATGCAATTTACTATGGGAAAGTTACCACAGCTGTTCCACATGCAATCCGCTAGAGGGGGACTGCAATTCATGCAGAGGCCATCAGCTGATCATGAGCATCACTTACAAAACATAAGCTGCTACCTAAGCAAAGCAGGTGTACTTCTCTACATCCACAAGAGAGGGACTGAGAGAGACAGAGACAAAGTAAGTCAGGGAGGGGTGGGAGAGTAAAACCTAAGCATGTTTGTGTCACACACCTACCAGTATGGGGTTTCAAACCCCTGACTGACTATATATTGCTATCACATGTCTATGCAGTTATTGCATGCACCACATAGCTTACATGGTGGGGAGATGTCCAAAGGTATATCTGATGGTGAGTGACATCTGCAACAGTGATATAGGAGCAATAATGTAGGTGTAGTACACATGCCTGTCTACATGAACAGGTGACAATGTCAACACAACCACACTGTCTCCGGGACTCACACACATTGGCACAGTTGGTAGGGTCAGGAATAGACTTCCTAACTAGCTATTTTGCCACAATACAGTAATACGCTGGTATCACAAGCACCACAGAGGTTATCAGGATGGCATATAGGCAAAGGGTATGTGAAGGAGTCTGACATCAGACGGCATACTTCAGTAGGGCAATGGGAGTTGTAGTGAGTGTGAATGGGGTCGAAAGCATCATACTCCACAAAGACAGACACAGCATGCCAGTACTGACATGCATGGGTGCATTGCTTCACAGGTGTGTAGTGGTTGACTGTGCCAGAAGGCTGTACAAGGATAGGTGATGGATATACCTTGGCATCAGTTCACATGCCAATGGTCTGCAGTGTGGCTCAGGGGTGTAGTGTCTGGATTGGCCCACACAGGTGGGTATTGTATTCACCATCCAGCCACCTGAGTTACTATTGTATGTGGCCAGTGCTGTGCAATGCTTGCCATGTATGTGTACTATAGTCCATGACATGGACGGTGTCTGGGATGTGCACACATCCCATGTGCATGTTCAGTGACATGTGGAACTGTGCCTGGGGTATCTGGCCCATGTTGTGTACATAGATAGTTATCATCAGATGTGCCAGTCCTGGCCTCATGTGGTGGGAACTGGTAATGAACACTAGGTTGACCCGGTATCTACATTAATAGTATGATACATGTATTTCCTGGTGTCAGTGGCATCTGTCCTTACAAGGCATGTGTTTAAGGCATGGTATGTCCTTTGTGGGTCACATTTGATGGCACTACAGTTGTTGCAGGTGTCCAGTGGGAAACAAAGTGAAGGCACACTGTCTGCAATTGTTTGCCTATTGTAGTGATGGGACAGGGTGCCATGTCCCTTGCAGTCCACTGCAATCACACCATGGTTACTATCTGTGGGCAATATGCAGGGTACTACCAACAAAGCGTTTTTTGAATAGGCAAGTGTGTTTGTGTATGAGACATGGGTTGAGAGTGTTCTTTGGGTAATACAAGGGTTGCTTAATTTGTCCGCCAGGCCTTGATGTCACATTTAGGGGTATGGATCGGTAACCCCAGCCTCTCGGCTATTTGACATCTGTTATCCTTGTAAAGGAGGACATTGTGACATATAATAGGCCCACCATATAAGAGCTTTGCAAAACCCACTCCACAATGAGTCCACTTGTTACACACTCACAGACCACTCCACACAGGATACGAATGACAAAGACAGAAACACACACACACACTCTCTCACACACACACACACACACACACACACACACACACACACACACACACACACAAAGTCTCACAGTTGCCATGTCCAGGAATGGAACTCCTACCTAACTAGTTTATCACACTACAGCATTACGTACTTATAGAATGCATCACAGAGATTACTGGACTTCTTCTTCACCAAAGGTGTATTTCAAAGGGAATGACATCAGCAGGCTTGCCAAAGAAGGGCAATGGAGGTTGCAGTGACTGTGAATGGCCTCAAAAGCATTGCTCCCTATGCAGAAAAACAAACACACAAATATCCGCACTTGCCATGTCTGGGAATAGAACTCCTACATCATTAGTTTATCACACAACATCATTGCACAGTTATAGCACGCACCATGGAGACTATTGGGCTACTCCTTCCCCAAAGGTGTATTTCAAAGTGAATGACATCAGCAGGCTTGCCAAAGAAGGGCACTGGAGGTTGTAGTGACTTTGAATGGCCTAAAAAGCACTGCTCCCTACATAGACAAACAAACAAACTTGCCAGGTCTGGGAATAGAACTCCTACTAACTAGTTTATCACACTAGAGCATTATGCAGTTATAGGATGTGCCACAGAGATTATTAGACTACTTTTTCCCAAAAGGTGTATTTAAAAGTAAGTGACATCAGCAGGCTTGCCAAAGAAGGGCACTGGAGGTTGCAGTGACTGTAAATGGCCTCAAAAGCATTGCTCCCTACACAGACACATCCACACTTGTCAGTTCTGGGAATAGAACTTCTACCTAATTAGCTTATCATACTACAGCATTACACAGTTACAGGACATGCCATGGAGATTAATGAACTATTCCTTCCCCAAAGGTGTATTTCAAAGGGAATAACATCAGCAGGCTTGTCAAAGAAGGACAATGGAGGTTGTAGTGACTGTGTAACCTCAAAAGCATTGTTATCTACACAGACAAACAAACACACACTTGCCATGTCTGGGACTAGATCTCCTACCTAACTAGTTTATCACACTACAGCATTACGCAGTTATAGGATGCATCACAGAGATTACTGGACAGATCCTTCCTCAAAGGTGTATTTCAAAGGGAATGACAGCAGGCTTGCCAAAGAAGGGCAATGGAGGTTGTAGTGACTGTGAATGGCCTCAAAAGCATTGCTCCCTACACAGAAAAACAAACACACAAATATCCACACTTGCCATGTCTGCGATTGAAACTCCTACCTAATAAGTTTATCACACTACAACATGACCCTGTTCTAGGACACACCACAGAAATTACTGGGCTACACTTTCCCCAAAGGTGTATTTCAAGGTGAATGACATCAGCAGGCATTCCAAAGTAGGGCATTTGAAATTGTAGTGAGTTTGACTAGCCTAAAAAGGCATTGATCCCTACACAGACCAACACACACAGCTGCAATGTCTGGTATTAGAACTCCTACCTAACTAGTTTATCACACTACAGCATTATGCAGTTATAAGACGCACCACAGAGATTACTGGGTATACCTTCCCCAAAAGTGTATTTCAAAGTGACTGACATCAGCAGGCTTGCCATAGTAGGGCAATGGGGAGAGCAGTGTGTGTGCATGGGCCATAACCCATTCATTGAGAGGCAGACACACCACACTCAGGCACATACAGGTTTATATTCCACAGGCATGTGTATACAACTGCTAGATGACTACTACCTTGTACAGTCATGTTGCACAGTTAGCACTAGCACCACAGATTCTATAATGCTGAGGGATTCCAGAGGCAAATGTCCATGGTGAGTGACATTTACACATCATGTGGTTGTAGCCATTTGGCTGTGTGCTGGATGGGACAGGCCTCATGATCGGAGGCTCTTTGTCACTGTCACTCTCTTCCACACATCTATGTATGTGTACTTTTGGCATATTATAGTGTGTTATCCTTGGAGATATGTGTTTATTCATATCCAATGTGTGTGCAAACATGACTGGTGCATACTGAGGAGTATATGCACTAACATCTGCAACTGTCAGATATGTATGGTCCACTGTTGTTGCCAGACATGGTCTTCATTTCTTTAAGTGTGTGAGCATGCCCAGTATGACCTTTCAGTATTTTGTTGTCTGACATTGCCTTCATTTCTATAAGTGTGGGAGCATGCCCAGTATGCCCTTCTGTATTGAATATGTAGATCCATTCCAGGTAGATTGTACTCCAGTGCAAACATTTGTGTTCTACACCTACAGCTAGCAAACTGTTTCTGCAGGATATCTGTAGATCAATTGGCAATATGGGGTCAAACTGGACAAGGGATAGTGGGTAATGTAGGTAATTGTGTTTGTGCTGCTTCTGCTCCATGGTCCTTGTGTTAGCAGAGCTATTAAGACATGTGTACTGTTATACACTGTGATGTTTTATGTCATCAAGTACTGTCAGATAGACATTTCTGCTTGCAGTGATGTCCTGGGGAACACAGGGTGAATGCAGCTGTGTCCAGTATTGTGGTCAAATGCCTACATATTCTTGCAAACTAATGCCATTCTTGAGGGGGAGCTGCAGACACTTGCTGCTGGGTCTGTGTAACTGGTTCAGCACCTTGGTACAGTGGTGGCAGAGGATCCCATACTTGTACTTCCATCGACATGACAGTATAGCCTTATCTTTCTGTGGCAATACCTCACAGCTGTACAGATTCACACAGGTTACCCAGAGGCAGGGGTCATAAGTCAGGACATTGCCCCTACTGTGGTTTATGAGCAGGTTTGTAGCCACCCATTCTTGTGTTTGCAGCCAGGGATAGTATCTGCACACGAGAGTGTTTCAGACTTTGCACATTCCATGCTGCCCATGCTCCCAGCCCCACCTCTATTATTATATCCTCTTCCACACATTATGCAAACATTCTCTGATACTTTTCATATAGTTATCACCTCATCACAGCAGTATATTGGTGTTGGTCCCAAGTTCATGTAGTGGGACATGGTGGACATGTTACTGTGGTTTGTCCACATGGCCTTGCATATGGGTCCTGTGGACTGTGTTATGTTGTTATTTGTGAGTCCATGACATAACATACATTGGCAGTACGGGTGAGACACAGGCCTTTGGCAGAGAACTGCAGGCCATTTGGTAGTGATGCAGGCCAGCTATAGCAGGCCATTGCACTCTGTCAGTCCTACATTCCTAGACTGCATTACAGTATATTCCCCTGGGATGACAGGTTAGGTGTGCTAGGTGTTCATGCCAATACTTTCTGTCAGTATTGATCAAGTGCTGTGGATGCTGTCAGGGTGCTGCTTACAGCTAGGGACACACCTGCATGGGACACCTGTACTGCATGCTGCATTCTTTCACTATTGCCATACACAGATGGGGGTCATATTGTACTCATTCCCAACATCAGGGATAAGACTGGAGAGGTACCTGTGGGTGGCAGTTGGGTGAGCTGGGTGCATGTGTGTTATGGACACTACTTGCATCTGACTCAGAGATATGCATGGGTCATTCCACTTATGCTGGCTTGTGCAGGGACATCAGCTGTTTCTCAATACATCATTCCTATGACTTTTGTGGTCTGCAAGTGTTTGGCTAGACAACATCAGTATTCCCTACTACAAGCCCAGATAATGTGCTGCAAACCTGTATGTACAATTCCAAGGGTGTGTCCATTTAATGGTTACACATTATACACTGTCTGTCTGGGGTACTTTCCCCTGATGCTGCTTGTATAGCTGGCCCAACAGTCATGTCATGTCCATCTTTCAGATGGTGACACATATTACCTCCATACATTTACAATGGCTTACTGTTAGAATGTGTTATACTGTTGTGCATTGTGTTTGACACTGCAGTTGTGAGGACTTGACCCTGTCATTGGCAGTACTGAGCAATGGCCACCAGGACAAACCTCACCATGCATACATACTGATCACTATCACACAATATGCAACACAAACCAACCTAACACAAGCATACCTGCATATTGTACAAATGCTACAATCTATCCTGCTACCTTGGCCACCTCAGGTACTCTGTGCTCCACTGGTATTATACCTATATATACATGTTGCTACATTTCTACATAGGATTGAGGGGCACACCTGACTGTTACTATGTGTCTACATCGGACTGGGGGGCACACCAGACTGGTCCTACATGTCTACATAGGAATGGATGGGCACACCTGACTGTTACTACATTTGTACATAGGATTGGGGGGGGGCACACCTGTCTGTTGTTATGTGTCTACATAAGACTGGGGGTGGGCACACCTGACTGTTACTACATTTCTACATAGGATTGAGGGGGACACCTGTGTGTCACTACATGTCTACATAGGAATGGGGGGGTACACCTGACTGTTACTATATGTCTACATAGGATTGTGAGAGGCACACCTGAATGTTACTACATGTCTACATCAGATTGGGGGAGCACACCAGAGTGTTACTACATGTCTACATTGTATTGGGGGGCACACCAGACTGTTACTACATTTCCACATAGGATTGGGGTGGGCACACCAGACTGTTACTACATTTCTACATAGGATTGGGGGGGCACACCTGACTGTTACTACATATCTAAATAGGGATGGGGGGGCACACCTGACACTTGTACACATTTGCTATGACTGTACTGTTATGTCAGGTACTCCATTTCATTCTGTATTCTAACCTATCATGCTGACCAGAGGCATATCAGTGTACTACAGGTCTTAGATTTGATTGACCTACATATCAGTTTCTGACTTCTTACCATTCAGAACTAACATCCCACTGCCTGACCTGATGTAGTCTGTCTGTGTAGGCCTGGGGGAAGGTTACCCCTATCCATCATTCAGAGGTCTTAGCACAGCCGCCTTTGTTTGTGTTTGTCTACACCTGTCCTGCTAGCTGAGACAGTTGTTGGTTATGTGAGCCTCCCTGACTGGCATGTGTGTGTCATATGGAGACACAAGTGGGCCAGCACATTTCCTGCAGTCGGTTTTGTCACCATGTGTAGTACTGGCTACTATGGTGACACCAGTATTTGTTAAAAATCTCATGCTGCCACTATAGGTGTCTACTATCGGCTGGAATCCCATAGAGCCACCCAATTCTCTTGCATGCTCACATCCATACCATAGATACAAGTAACAACACATCCTACTCCATTCGGCAATTGGTAAGAAGAGTGACTTACCTTGTGGCTGTGCCAGTATTGAGGATGGTGCTGGAGGGCTTCCTATGTCAGATGCACATATTACACTCCCTATACATGCACAGGTAGTGTCATGTTTGGCACCCCTTTTACTGTATGTGTGAGTCAGAGAGAGGTGTCATTCCCTGGGTCCCTACTTGTTTCTCCTCCGAGTCACTCTGTGCGTGTGCAGGCCTTGGCAAAGGTGGGGGGCTGTGTGGCCCTGCCCCATGCTATTCCTGCTGCAGCTGTTTTCGCAGGATCATATTGTGTAGCATGGCACATACAATGACAATTTGAGTAGATGTAGCTGGTGAGTACTGCAAGGCTCCACCGGATGAGTCTAGGCACTGGAACCATGACTTGAACATCCCAAACACACATTCTATTATAATTCTGGTCCATGCGTGTACCTCATTATGGAGTTCTTGTTCAGATGTGTGTGCATTTCTGATGGATGTCATCAGCCACAACTCCAGTGTGTAACCAGCATCCCCCACTAGGTGACCGTAAGAGATGACCCCATTGACATCTCTGGTACAGCTGCATCAGATGCCAGATGTGGGAGTTGTGATAGCTTCCATGGCAGCCAGCTCACACATTCATTATAATGCCCTAGACATCACACATGACCTGGCAGTTGATGGTGGGGAAGCCCTTGCGGTTGATGTAGACCCTACCCTGCTCACCGGGTGGTGCTTTGATATGTATGTATGTGCAGTCTATAGCACCCACTACCTCAGGATATTATGCTATGTGGTGGAAGAGATGCATATTGCTGTTCAACGCCTCACGGGTGTTGGGAAATATACGTGCTGACATGGCATCCAGGAACTGCTGGAGTACCCTGGATGCTGATGCCTGTGAGATCCCCATGATATCCCCAGTTGGCCTTTGGAAGGTACCTGTGGCTAGTATTCTTAGGCCTACATATACCTTGGTATCCACTGGGATTATTTCCCATCTGTTAGTTCTGTGTGTTAGGCATGGCCGGCACAGCTCAGCAATTTGCTGTAGGAGGTCTCGGTCCACCCTATAGCACTCCACTATCTCCAGCTCATGTAGCCCCTGGTAGGTTACCCTGGGTCTGTACACTCTTCTCCATTGCCTCACTGTGGGTTGTTCGACAGCATTCTCATGCTCACCACCCTTAGCCTCTTCCACATGTTGATGTATGATAGCTGCTGCAGCCCCTATAATTTTGTTGTTTTTGTTTGTTAAAATTTCACCGCTTGTATACACCAGTGGTGTAGTGTATGTGGGAAAAAATAGAGGGAAAGGTGTTTGCATAGTTTATAGTAGTGTTCTGGGCTGGGCTTGGCTGTTGCCTGTGTAATTGGCTGAATCTGATACATTTCACCTGCCAGCTATGCTAGTTCTCCATGATTACCTTCCTACTGCTGTTTTCGCTTCCCATTGCCTTCGTATTTAAGCACAGGGGTGTGCCGCACAAACACAGTGCTCAGATGTGCACAGAGCTGCTATTTCCTGGTTTACTTTTCCCCCCCTGCTTAGGCAATGTAAAGAGTGTTAGGCAGCCTCAGGCATACCCCCTTGCTTAACTCTGCGAAGCTAAGGGCAAACCCGAGCCACAGGGCTCCAATCCACTTACAGTATGCTCTTAGGCTTGAACCATGCGATTCCTGCACTTACACTGTTGGGTGCTGACTAGCATTAAGGGGAAATCTGGGAATCAGTATTATTGCCCTCATTTGCATAGGATTGCCTGCTAATGCATGGTTACAGTTCCCACACTGAGCCTCCCCCCTTAGCAACCACTATTCACTGGCCATGTTGTTCTCTGCCTGCCATTGAGTATAATGGAAAAGTAGTGATTTTGATTTGAATGCTTATTTCAGGTTATTTTTTATATTTTCAGACAGATCCCATTTGCGCGCCACTGCCCTACACTTAAACAGCTGAAATCAGCTAAAAAAAATAAAAGTTATTTTTTATTTTTGAGACTGTTTTCCGTGCCACTGGCCATATATTTGGCCATTGGCATGGTTTCCCATAATATACACACTTTATTTGGAGCTGTCATGGCTCCGTTTTGTAGTTTGCAGAAATGTACTCGGTTACTAAAACTAACCAAGTACATTTCTGCAGATTACACTAGTCCTGCACGGCCAGCTGACAGCTTCAGTTTCCCATAATATACACACTTTATTTGGAGCTGTCATGGCTCCATCTTGTAGTTTGCAGAAATGTACTTGGTTACTAAAACTAATCGAGTACATTTCTGCAGACTACACTAGTCCTGCACCGCCAGCTGACAGCTTCCTGGATTGCACATTCACCTCATTTGCATGGTTTTCACCTGCAAATGGTGTAATTTGCATACAGGAGCTGCTTCCGTGCAGGAGCGCTCGTGCATGCCCCTGCAGCTTATTCCTGGATCGAACGGCAACCATATTGCCTCCAGGAGCTCCTGCACTGTTCGTGTGCACCATGCAGGGCTTGCTGAATCTGGGGGACAATCATTTAACAAAAATGGAGTGCTGGAAAGATAAAGTAGCCAGTGGAGGAAAAATTCACTCATCATGGTTACTAGCCATAATAGTATTACACTTCAGTGGATGAAAGTGATAGCGATCCTGCCATTTCCTGCAGATCTCCATTGTCTTCATTTTTGCAGATTGTTGACTTGTTCCTTTACTGCATGTGTTCATTGGATAGACTTACTATTGTGTTTACATTTAGTATTAGCAGACAGACATTGCTGTGCTTACATTTAATATCAGTGGTATTGATCCAATTCACAAAGTCATGCAGTTCACATTAAAGTAGGCCAGCAAGAAAAGTATCATCTAAAGGCTGACTTGCAAATGTCTTGCATATTGTGTTTTATTAAGTCCTTGTTTTCAAGATGGAAAAGAGCAGCATGTGTGTGTCTGTATGTGTGTGTGTCTGTATGTGTGTATTTGTGTGTGTGTGTGTCTGTGTGACTATGTTAGATAATATTCCCAGTAGTCCTGAAGTTTTTGAAGTTGTTCACTTCATTGTCATGAGTTAAACTTTTATTCAGTTAGTTAAATAAATTGTCACTTTTTTTCCTTTTGATTATAGTCAAACTAATTTTAATGGGAAGTTAAGGAGAATAACAATAATCATACAGAGTATTATATTCATAAAGTAGCAGAAAGTATTCTAAGAATTAAGCCAACACAGGAATGGAGAAAAGAGATCAATTAGGGAAACAGAAAATAGACAAGAGGGGGTTGGACTTTATTGGAGAAAACTGGCAAATTACCTTAGGTACTGGGATCAAATAAGTAGTGAGGGAAAGGTAATAGAATGGGAAGATCTTATTTGGACTACATGTTAGAGATTGCATTACCTACCAGGGATTGATATCAGTATATAGGCAAAGAAAAAAAATGGGGGGGGGTCCTAAACAAAAGATCAACACTGGTAGCATTTTTACTAGACTGTAGAACAGAAGTTGCCATTAAGAAAGGAATATTTAGTAGACCATATAAAATATTGTATGATAGCTATAAGAGTCAGTCAGAGGTGGTTACAAAAGATTAGGAATAGAGATTGGATAAGCAATTCATAAAGACACAATGGGGATATATTATGTCTCCCAAATATGCAACAAAATCTAGAAGATTTAGATTCTTTGCTTGGAAGTGTTTACAGCAAATGTTGGAGGTATGATGGGGAAGAAAGAAATAACTGGGAACATATTTTCTTGGAGTATAATGAGCTGGCAGACTTTAAAGATTCTGTGACGACTGCTATATCAGGGATACAGGGTAAGCAAATTGGTGTGATTAAGGAAATGATTTTTGAGCTATGATAGAGAATTGGAATTGCCTGGACATAGTAAGGCCTTGCTAAGACTAATTATGATGGCTGCCAAAAAAGCAGTTAACTAGAAAACGGAAATCAAAGTCTAAATCAACTTTACTGGAAGTAGAAAAGATAGTAACAAAGACAAAAACAAGTGTAATTGGGATCTTTACAAAAGGGTAGGAGCAAATTACATTGGAAAAAATTGGAATTGTGGGATCAATATATGCAGAGGAGGAATAAGGTATAAAGAAGGCAAGATTTGAATGAGCTATTTAATGTATGACTGACAATGACTGGATATATTACAAGTGATGTATGATGTTTGCAGCTGTGGTTGTGTCAGTATTGTTTGTAATGTATATTGTTTCCAATTGAAATTGTGTCTGTATGATTTATTTTCATCTATATAAATATAAGATTGCTTATGTTATACGTGATAATTTAATAAAGATGTTTCTTTTTAAAAAAAAAAAATAAAGGGAAGTTTCCTGATGTGCTTTTTATTATACAATGTATGGCAAACACAACATTGCACTACCTGTGTTTTGCCTGATTGTAAAATAGTATATTTGATAAAATGCAAAGCTTCAAAACCTTTTTATTGTAAACTTCCAATGTTTGATAGACTTTGCTTCAGTATTTTTAACAGCTTTTTGAGTAGCATTACAGAACATTGTTTTACTGCAGTTTTACTGCAATATTCAATATGAAGGTATAGTGTGTTCATTGCTTATGAAGTATTAGACATGTACACATGTAGTGAGGGGGATTGAAGGAAATGTGTGAAAAGAGATGTAACTCAAAAATAGGGACATCTTATGCAGGGGTCAATCAGGCCTGAAAATAGGAACGTTCATAAAAATGGGAACAGTTGAGAGGTCTAAGCATGTGTCTGAGCTAGCAGTAAATGAAAATAGGAGCCAATGGCCAGAAAATCAGAATAGGCCTACTTGAAATAACATTGAGGAAATGTAATTAAAAAGTAAGTACATCCAGCCACTGATCTAGGGATTTAATGGTAATAAACTTTAATTGGTATGCAAGTATTTTATATACTTAAATTATTAAAAGACATGCATACCAATTAGCATTTAACACTACCAGTAAATACTCAGATTTGTAGCTGTATGTATCTAATTTTCAAATACCTTTGCTTCCAATGTTATCTGTAGTAGGCATTCAAGTCTTTTATATACTTGATAATTCAAGTATATGAAAGACCTGAATATGTTACCCTTGCCACTTCCTGCAGGAATGAGGCATACTACTCAGAATGTATGCGTGACAAAAATGATGGAAAATACAGTCAGATTATCAAAGTAACGTGGACTTTATTGAATGATACTGCAACCACAGAAAGTCATTTATTTTTGCTAATGATAAAGGGAGATGGAGAGTGTGTTGAGTAGATGGAAAGAGTATTTTGAGAGACTGATGAATGAAGAGAATGAGAGAGAGAGAAGGTTGGATGATGTGGGGATAGTGAATCAGGAAGTGAAACAGATTAGCAAGGAGGAAGTAAGGGCAGCTATGAAGAGGATGAATAATGGAAAGGCTGTTGGCCCAGATGACATAACAATGGAAGCATGGAGGTGCTTAGGAGAAATGGCAGTGGAATTTCTAACTAGATTGTTTAATGAAATTTTGGAAAGTCAGATGCCTGAAGAGTGGAGAAAAAGTGTTTTGGTACCTATCTTTAAGAATAAGGGTGATGTGCAGAGCTGCAGTAACTACAGAGGGATAAAACTGATTAGTCACAGCTTGAAGTTATGGGAAAGAGTAGTGGAAGCAAGGTTAAGAAGGGAGGTGATGATTAGTGATCAGCAGTATGGTTTCATGCCAGGAAAGAGCACTACAGATGCAATGTTTGCTCTGAGAGTGTTGTTGGAGAAATACAGAGAAGGTCAGAAGGTGTTGCATTGTGTCTTTGTAGACTTGGAGAAAGCATATGACAGGGTGCCTAGAGAAGAGTTGTGGTATTGTATGAGGAAGTCGGGAGTGGCAGAGAAGAATGTAAGAGTGGTACAGGATATGTACGAGGGTAGTGTGACAGTGGTGAGGACTGCAGTGGGAGTGACAGATCCATTTAAGGTGGAGGTGGGATTTCATCAAGGATCAGCTCTGAGTACTTTTTTATTTGCAGTGGTGATGGACAGGTTGACAGATGAGATCAGACAGGAGGCCCCGTGGACTATGATGTTTGCAGATGACATTGTGATCTGTAGTGAGAGTAGGAATCAGGTTGAGGAGACTCTGGAGAGGTGGAGATATGCTCTAGAGAGCAGAGGAATGAAGGTCAGCAGGGCTAAGACAGAATATATGTGTGTAAATGAGAGGGAGGGTAGAGGAATGGTGAGAATGCAGGGAGTAGAGTTGGTAAAGGTGGACAAGTTTAAGTACTTGGGATCAACAGTTCAGAGTAATGGTGAATGTGGAAGAGAGGTGAAGAAGAGAGTACAGGCAGGGTGGAATGGGTGGAAAAGAGTGTCAGGAGTGATTTGTGACAGACGGGTACCAGTAAGAGTGAAATGGGAGGTCTACAAGAGGGTAGTGAGACCAGCTATGTTATATGGGTTGGAGACAGTGGCATTGACAAAAAGGCAGGAGTCAGAGCTGGATGTGGCAGAGTTAAAGATGTTAAGATTTGCACTCGGTGTGACTAGGATGGATAGGATTAGGAATCAGTATATTAGAGGGTCGCTCATGTTGGACAGTTTGGAGACAAAGCAAGAGAGACGAGATTGCGTTGGTTTGGACATGTGCTGAGGAGGGAGGATGGGTATATTGGGAAAAAGATGCTAAGGATGGAGCTGCCAGGTAAGAGGAATAGAGGAAGGCCTAAGATAAGGTTTATGGACGTGGTGAGAGAGGACATGCAAGCGGTTGGTGTGACAGAGCAAGATGCAAAGGATAGGAAGAAATGGAAAGAGATGATCTGCTGTGGCGACCCCTAATGGGAAAAGCCGAAAGAGAATGATGATGATGATGATAAAGGGAGATGCAGATTGTGAATCATTCCTATTAGAAATACAATTAGAAGCAGCCTGTGTCATAATGTCTAGATTTGTATCAGTTTTTTATTTTAAAGGAGAAAAAATGAGTAAAAGTAATTATTGAAAAGTAACCTGCCTTTACCTGGTAGGGAGATAGAGTGTGTGTATAATTCATTGATTGAATTATTTATGGGTCACCTTCCCGGTGCTGTGTGTAGCATTATTTAACAGTAAACTGCTTTGTTTGGTGTGAGGGAGGATTTAATTTGTGCAATGATTTTGACTGGTATGTGTGTAAGTGCACATATTGTTATCTGTTCAGTACATCTTTGCATAATCTACATTTCTTGTCATTTGACTGAGGTATTTGCAATGGTACTTTACTACCTGTACAGTTATTGTAAATAACTGATTGGAGAAGAAGGATTGTTTAACAAATTCTCTCCATGCATTTAAGATACCGTTCAGGTTTTCTGCCTGCACTTTGCATGCATTTCTGGGGTTTGTGCTAAAATTGCTGTGCATAACCAATTGGAGTAGAGGGAATTGTTTGAGAGTGAAATTTGTTTTTTCTACAGTTGTGACACAGATCACTTACCACGTACACTGATCCTTTTTGTTTGTTTGTTTGTTTTCTTTTGTTTTTTTTCATCTGCAGTGATGTCCTATTTTATTTTTTCCACCCGCACTGATATTGTTTTTTTTTTAATTTGCCTGCAGTGATGTTGAGTTTTGTAATTATGAAAGAGTTGTGTGGTTCAGTTCTTCCTACCTACTGTAATCTATTTTACTGTCTGTGCTGACATTCCTTTTTTTTTGTGGTGGGGGGTGGATGTTTCAGTAAAAAAATAATTAAATTATGGTACTTCGGTTAATTCATCTTAGCCTCAGATTTACTTTTTTTTTTGGCTTGTGGTAATACAGAAGTGAATCTAAAACTATGAAAGGTTGCTTTTCTCCATGACTGAGGGGAACCATTGACTGTAGTGGGTATACAAAGTAGATACATCATTGATATGATAATGTGGCCACCCAAACCTCTCCGAGTACCATAAGAGGCTCCTGAGCTAAAAAACTTGGACAGCTCTGCTTTAGATATACTTAAGAATGTACTCACAGACATGGATAGGGAAAGACACAGTATCCTGCCTCCCTGGATACAAGACTAGGGATGTCATTTAAGCTGTTTAGTATTTAGCACTCTCATAATAATTGTGAGTTTGCAAAAGAGCATCTTTAAATCGACGAACTTGGCACTTCACTTTCCCCATCATGCAGAATGATACAGATGAGTTTGCTGGTGTGCTAACTAGGTGGTGAATCCTTTCTAGTTAATAATATCTTTCCATCACTGGAGATGGCACCTAAACTTGAAAATAATAATTGTTGAATTCATAAATTATACAATTTCCTAAGAAATCTCAAAAGTCAAAAGATCTTTAAATATTAACTGTTATGTCTGCCTTACTACAGAATAATTAGGATTACTAAAACAACATATACATGTACGATATAATACTTCTATGGTTAAATATTAATTTTATGAGACCCTGTATTCTTTTTTAACAATCTTTTATTTTATTTTCTTATTATAAAAAATAAACATTTAATAGTTAACAGATTCAATGTTATTTGAGACAATAAGACAACCAGTCAAATATACAAAAAAGTAAGAAACCATAAAACCAGTAAAAAAAATAAAAGAACAAAAGAAAAATTTTTTTAACAGACTTATGTACACTTCTTCTTCTTCTTCTTCTTTTGGCTTTTCCCGGTTAGGGGTAGCCACAGCTGATCACCTGTCCACTCATGATTGGCAGTGGAGTTTTAGAGTGTCGAGTTGTCAGCCTGGAGCCTAACCTTCCACAGAAGGCACAACAAACTTATGTACACAACAAACTTATGTACACTATATACAATATGTGCCACAAAAAGAAAGGCAAGCAGGTTTATGATATTTTATCATAAGAGAAAATTGAATCTGTATAAGACAAACATTTATGTAGTGTGCCAATAGAGATTTAAGCTCAATGAAACAAGTGTACTTGTGTTAGAAACAATAAGATCCCAATATTGCCTAATTTAGTCATTTGGTATGCATTCTAGAAGAAGGTTCCAATATTTTGATAGCACAAACATTTATTACTAGTCCTTATTATAAGTTTATGTGAGAATATATATCTAACCGCCATGTTTCTGAAGCCTATCTAAGAGAGTTTAGACAGGTCTAACCAGTTTTGAGTAATATAGAGTTTGGTTAAGGTGAAGAATGTTATTATAATATGCATTTTTTAGCTTTGGTAGTTTTTGGGTGATAATGTTATGAATAGCAAATTCCCATGAAAGTGTTGATTTCTCATATCCCATTTTTTGCAATCTCACTTTCAGAGAGCACTAAAGTTTATATGTGAACTTACAACTCCATAACATATGAAACAGATCAGCTTTGATATGAGGGCAGCAGGGGGATTGAGGCAAGATTTTGGATTAAACTTATTAAGTTTCACTGGCTTAAGGTATGCATTATTATTAATCATTAGTTGTGTATATATGAGGTTTTTAAATTGAATTAATCTGAGAGAAAGTTGATCCACTGGGATTTCAGCTCACCTGCAAGTTCCTTATTCATCTCGCTCCAATATCTAGAGAAGACCAGAGATGATTGATGCTTGATGGAGTTAATTCATTTATAAACATTGGAAACCATCTTTTTTATGTAAGATAGAGTTTTACATAGTGCTATGTAGGTATAAATCTCTGAACTGCTGAGACTGGAGGTCAGTGCCATAGGATTCTCTGATTTGTCTTAATGTATAAGTATATCCCTTGCTCAAGTTAAAGGCTAATCTAATTTGGTCAATGGATTTCTCCCTATATTTTTGAACATCCCATAAGCACTAGTCTTTGATAAGTGGATATCTATTTAGATTAATCATGCAATTGTTTAACTTAATATTTGGATTGAAGTGTATCAGTTGTAACCAGAAAACAGCTTTGCTTAGATTTAAGGACTTGATTACATTTTGGAGTATTTTAATTTTGTGTATTAGGAAAGGATGTAGGTTTAGCTTCTTACAAATTTCTACTTTAAGAAAGGGAAGAGCTTTTCAGTTGATATTAGTTTTTCTAGCATATTCATACCAGATATCAGCCCAGGAATGTGTCCACTCATTTTTAATGGGCCTAAATTCTGAGATTTGTATAATTCTATTAGAACAAATTATGTCATAGTACAGCTGAAAGTCCAGCAGATTAAGTCCCCCTTCTCTTTGGGATAAATGAGTTTTGTGCAGCTTATTTTATAGATTTGGGGTGCTAGAGGAGTGTTGATAGTTCTGCATTAACGTTTTGAAAAAAAAAACTTTTTTGGAATGATAATATCTGCAGCATTGAACTGATATAATAGTCTTGGTAAAATGTTATTTTTTTTAATTGTGGCTTTAGATAAATGCAATAATTTCATTTGCTTCCATCTATGCATGTCTTGTAATATAATGTCCCAAGTTTTGTAAAGGTTATTTTGGTTCATGGTTTGGATATTGTGTTCAAAGTTTATTCCTAAGTACTGAAATATATATTTTATTTCAAACCAAAATTCTGGAAATTATAATTCTTTATGTTCTGCTGGATTAATTGGAAAAATAAGGGATTTAAGTTGGTTTATTTCATAATTAGTGACACTGGAGAATCTTTTGATTGAAGATAGAATTTTATTTAGAACAGTATTTGGAAGTTTGAAATATATATTTAGGTCATCAGCAAAGGCTGCTAAGGTTATTTTAGTATTCATAATTCTTGGGATATGATGAAATGTTTTTCAGATATATACAAAAATGGTGGCTCAATATATAGATTGAAAAGATAGGAGAATAAAGGGTAGCCCTGCCTAGTCCCATTTAATATTTTAATAGGATCTGAAGCTGTTTTGTTTATATACAAGTAGGAGTTATTATAGAATATTTTTATCAGTTCAATAAATTCTCCGGGTAGACCAAAATAAAATAGAGTTTTGAATAAAAAACACAAGTCCACTTTGTCAAAGGCTTTGGTCACATCTAAGGCAAGGGCATATCTTGAGTGTTTATAATTTTTAAGGAGTTGAATCATTCCATCCAGTGTTAGGATATTATCCCAGGTCTGTCTCTTGGGGATAAGCCCTGATTGTTCTGATATAATCTTTGGGAGGACCTTTTTGAGTCTTTCTGCTTGCAATGAAGACATACTTTTTATATCTAAATTTATTAGTGAAATTGGTCTATAATTGAATGGGTTTAATTTATTCAAATTATGTTTTGGGTTACGAATTGTTTTAGAACTATTTAGGTGGAGATCGGTAATACCATGTTGTTTAATATAGTTGAAAACTTCTAGGAATATGCTTGACAATTTTTGAATAAAGGTTTTATAAATTTCTGCAGTATACCCAACAGGTCCTAGGGCTTTACCTGATTTCAGATTGCTTTTAACTTGTTGAAATCCCTGCATCATAAAGGGGGCGTTGAGGCATTCTTTTTGCATATCACTAATTTTCAGGAAATTGAGACATTTAAGAAATTCCTCACATTCAAAATTTGGTATTTGATTGTTAGGAAGGGTATAACCTTCCAAGTTAATCTTAACAAAAATGTTTAGAATTTCCTGACTTCTATTATAAGACTTCCCTTTATATTGTATAAGTGAAATTTCCAGAGCCATTTGTTTGATATTAATCAATCTTGCTAAAGCTTTCGAGGGGGTTTGCATCCATTCAGAGTATTTAGCCAAGGATTTCAAGTCATAAAATGTGTAATGTGTATGGTATAATTGGTAAAGCTCTTTTTGCTGGATTTTTGTGACTGTAAATTACAATCGTATGTAGTCTGAAGTTTCTCTTCAGTTTTATTTATTTATGTTGCTAATTTGTCTTCCCTCTCTTTCGCTAGTTTCTTATAAAATGTTCCTTTTTGAATAAGTACCTCCCTTATTTTGGTTTTACATGCTGCCCAATGAACACCATAGGGGATGTTAACATTTTTTAGGTTATTATCTAAGTCTTCTAGAATATTTGTTATTGCTTGGACCACATCTTCCTTGTCCAGTAAATTAAGGTTCAGAGACCAATTCCAATCTAATGCTTTAGTGTTGACTGTGTCTGACCACAAGAGTTTTAACATGATGTTAGAGTGGCCCAAAAGATCCACTGCTCAATAGCTGTGTTGTTTGGCTTCTGCTACATACCTACAATTGACTGCATTACTAGCTGAGTTAAGTACAAACGTGCAGCGTTAAAGATTGTACTGCATTTCATTTTTCTGTCTATTTAATTGTTTTATTGAATATTGTGACTGTGTCTCTCTGTAGTTATTTATTTTTCTATTTAATTGTTTCATAGTATACTGTGGTCTCTCTCTGTCTCTGTAGTAGTGGGGGCTATTGTGTTTCACTTCATTGATATTCAGTGTTAAACTCAGCCTCACATATCTTTGAGTTTGTTACTGCTCAATACCTGTGTTGTTTGGCTTCTGCTACAGACCTACAATCAACTGAATTACTAGTTGAATTAAGTACAAACTTGTAGTGTTAAAGATTGTACTGCATTTCACTTTTCTGTGTATTTAATTGTTTCACTGAATATTGTGTCTGTGTCTCTCTGTCGTTATTTATTTTTCTATTTAATTGTTTCATAGAATACTGTGGTCTCTCTCTGTCTCTGCAGAAGTGGGGGCTGTTGTGTTTCACTTCATTGATATTCAGTGTTAAACTCTTAGCCTAGAGGGTTTCGATGTATTTATAAGTGAGTCACATATCTTTGAATTTATTACTGCTCAATACCTGTGTTGTTTGGCTTCTGCTACATACCTACAATCAACTGCATTACTAGCTGAGTTAAGTACAAACTTGCAGTGCTAAAGATTGTACTGCATTTCATTTTTCTGTCTATTTAATTGTTTCATTGAATATTGTGTCTGTGTCTCTCTGTAGTTATTTATTTTTCTATTTAATTGATTCATAGAATACTGTGGTCTCTCTCTGTCTCTGCAGTAGTGGGGGCTGTTGTGTTTCACTTCATTGATATTCAGTGTTAATCTCTTAGCCTAGAGGGTTTCTCTATATTTATAAGTAAGTCACGTATCTTTGAATTTATTATTGCTCAATACATGTGTTTTTGGCTTCTGCTATATACTTACAATCAACTGCATTACTAGTTGAGTTAAGTACAAACGTGCAGTGTTAAAAGATTGTACTGCATTTAATTTTTCTGTCTATTTTATTGTTTCATTAAATATTGTGTCTGTGTCTCTCTGTAGTTATTTATTTTTCTATTTAATTGTTTCATAGAATACTGTGGTCTCTCTCTGTCTCTGCAGCAGTTGGGGCTATTGTGTTTCACTTCATTGATATTCAGTGTTAATCTTTTAGCTTAGAGGGTTTCTCTGTATTTATAAGTGAATCACATATCTTTGAATGTATTACTGCTCAATACCTGTGTTGTTTGGCTTCTGCTACATACCTACAATCAATTGCATTACTAGCTGAGTTAAGGACAAACTTGCAGTGTTAAAGAGTGTACTGCATTTCATTTTTCTGTCTATTTAATTGTTTCATTGAATATTGTGTCTGTGTCTCTCAGTAGCTATTTATTTTTCTATTTAATTGTTTCATAGAATACTGTGATCTCTCTCTGTCTCTGCAGTTAGTTTCCTGCCTGCCCTCCCTGTTCTTGTTCTGGTATTAATCTTGGTGGCTTTGGAATTGCCCACCCTGTCTGTAAATTTGTGTTTGAACACTCCTCCTGGGTCTATCTCATTTGCTCACTCTGTCAAGTACAGTGAGATCATATTTTGACTTCAGACACTCCTACCAGTCCCATCTGTTCAGCTCTGTCCCAGCTCTATTCCAGTCTAGTGTCACTAGCTCAATCTACCTAATAAAGAGAGAACATTTGTGAAGGGCATGCCACTTAGGTCCTTAATTTTGAATTATCTTCTGTTTCTCCTTTCTCCCTTTCTACTTTCCAAAAAAAAAAATCTAAGTTTGTTTCCTGCCTTTCCTGTAACTAGTCTAGTCCAGATACATATTTGCTGTAACCAGGACTGTGCGTAAACTTCTGAGCCCTAAAACCTTTCTGTGTTGGAGGGAAGCCTTCTAGCTTATTAGTGGGAGTGGTAAGCACTAGGTAGCCTATCTACCACAAGAGTGGTTTCTGGTCCACAAACTGTAGTTTATTGGCTGTTTGGGCAGCTTTTTTCATCTCTTTCAACTTTCTAGTTTAAAAGCCTGCGTTTGCACTTGTTTCCCACCTTTTCTATAACTAGTCTAGTCCAGATACAGATTTGCTGTATCCAGGACTGTTTGTAAACTTCTGAGCCCCCCCCCAAGCCTTTCTGTGTTGTAAGGAATCCTTCTAGCTTATCAGTGGGAGTTGTAAGGACTAGGTAGCCTATCTAACACAAGAGTGGTTTCTGGCCCAGAAATTGTAGTTTATTGGCCATTTAGCAGTTTCCCCATCTCTTTCAACTTTCTGGTTTAAAAGCCTGCATTTGCACTTGTTTCCCACCTTTCCTTTAACAAGTCTAGTCCAGATACAGATTTTCTGTATCTAGGACTGTTTATAAGCTTCTCAGCCCCCCGAGCCGTTCTGTGTTGGAGGGAAGCTTTCTAGCTTATCAGTGGGAGTGGCAAGCACTAGGTAGCCTATCTATCATGAGAGTTGTTTCTGGACCAGAAATTGTAGTTTATTGGCTGTTTGGCAGTTTTTCCATCTCTTTCAACTTACTGGTTTAAAAGCCAGCATTTGCACTTGTTTCTCATCTTCCCTGTAACTAGTCTAAAACAGATACTGATTTGCTATATCCAGGACTGTTTGTAAGCTTCTGAGCCCCCCAAGCCTTTCTGTGCTGGAGGGAAGTCTTCTAGCTTATCAGTGGGAGTGGTAAGCACTAGGTAGCCTATCTACCACAAAAGTGGTTTCTGGCCCAGAAATGGTATTTTATTGGTCGTTTGGACAATTTTTCCATTTCTTTCAACTTTCTATTTAAGAGCCCATGTTAGCGATTGTTTCCCACCTTTCCTGTAACTAGTCTAGTCCAAATACAGATTTGCTGTATCCAGGACTGTTTGTAAGCTTCAGAGCCCCCTCAAGCCTTTCTGTGTTGGAGGGAAGCATTCTGGCTTATCAGTGGGAGTGATAAGCACTAGGTAGCCTATCTACCACAAGATCCAGGTACAGATTCTTAGTTTTAGCACTTGAATTTGCTTATTCATGCTCAGCACTTGTTCAGAACTTGTTTTTAGCACTAAACAAGCTACAAATTACTACAGCCCTCAACCTTCCTCTTTACCTAGAGGAAAACAGTTCTTGTACTTACTTTCCTCACTTGCTTAGAGAAAAACAGCTCTTATACCCACTTTCTTCACTTGTCTAAAGGAAAGTAGTTTTTTATTCAGGCATGTCCAAAGTTCAGCTCCCAGTGTTCTCTTCTGTCTATCTGATGAATCTGGGCATCTTGGGGCAATGTAGCAATATCCTCATGTACACAGGCAACCCTCTCCTCCTACCACCCAACACCACAACCTGTGAGAGATGCACTTATCTAGCCAAACTGGAGGTAAAGCTCTCTTTAACCAAGACTGAACTTGACAGTCAAGAGGAGAAGATAAACACTTGCACCACACCACACTCATCACATAGTCCCACTAAACCTACACCACCAAAATCCACACATAGAAACACAAAAAACATTCACGGAGGCTCTCAATAATAATCTGATCAAGCAACAGAGACCTCCAAAGCAAAAAACGCAAGCAACCTCCATCCCCCCAATACAACCCAAATGACACATAGCCCACAGAATCAATGTGCACTCAACCACAGCCCATAAGGTAAAACAACATGCCCAACACACTAGTCATAGGTGACACTATAGTCAGGCACACTGGTGTCCCACTCACCAGGCTAAACAAGGAGAAGGTTACTGTCAGCTGCCTGTTGGGTGCCAGGATTCGCCACGTAACCCATGCACTCAAGTCACTCCACAGCAAGTACAAATATGACTCTGTCATTGTCCATGTTGGTGTGAAAGACCTGAGATGTACCTCCCCAGACTACATGAAAAGAGACATGGAAGAGCTGTCCAATCTTGTAGCCCAGGCAGGTATGATCCTAGCCCTGAGTAGCATCCTGCCATCGCCCAGAATTATACCGCAGTACAAGTACAAAATGGTTGACTTCAACAATTGGCTAAGCTTCTGGTGTCATTCTGAGGAGATCCAGTATCTGTTTGCCTGGGATGACATGGTCGACAGACCACGATGCTTTGCCAGAGATGGCCTGCACCTGTCACCCCTGTGATTCCGGCTACTGGCTAAGGCTCTTCCTGCCCCTATAGTGCCTTTTTTAGGCAAGGTTCAAATGACAAATTCACCACCATAACAGGAACAGGCAAGCAAAAACTGAGAGTAATGCTACTCAATGCTAGAAGTCTAAATCTCAAAATGCACTCCCTCGAGGCACTCCTTAAAATGGAGAACATCGATATCTGTGCAGTGATTGAGACCTGGTTCAAGGCTCCAGAGAGCAACCCTGCATTTACCAGGCTATAACTCATACCACACTTTTCAGCCACCTAACCTGGACCAGAAAACCAAAGGCAGAAGTGTGTCCATATTCATTAAGGATATCCACACCTCCAGGCTAGTTGCTCAGCATAATGCATCCAAGGTTATCCAAGTGCAACTAACTAGCTTGCTACAGATCCCCCACAATTCTCCAGGATTCCCACTCCTCTTTTCTTGATATACTGGAAAATATTAGGGTTCAACCAAACACCCTAATAATTGGCGATTTCAACTACCCCACCATTAACTTGGAAAACTACTCATCTAACAACTCCTTCACTCAACGCTTTCTGCAATTCATAAATTCCAGTGCCCTGGATCAATTTATCCACACCCCCACCAAGAGCACTAATATCCTAGACCTAATCATTACCAACATGAGTGACCAGTGTTCCACACCTGAAGTCAACTCCTCGTTGGTCAGATGTGACCATAAGCTAATCAGCCTAGATATACACATCCTGCCCCCACTCCCCATTAAGGAAATCATGGTAAAAAATTTCTCAAAAGCCAACTTCATGCTTATCAAGACAGAAGTGGCAAACTTCATGACACCCATGCAGATGGACAATACAGTTACGACTGCTGAATCCTACACAGATGCACTCTATAAGCACTTACACGAGTGCATGGATCGTGCTATCCCAAACAGAACCAAGACGCTATCCTCCAAAAAAAGGAAGCCAATCTGGTTGTTCCCTGCCATAAACAAACTCTACAACAGAAGGAAGAAACTGTTGCAAAAGAGAGTAAAATCCCATGAGTAGCAGAGCTCCCTGGTCAGCTTCAGTAAGAAGCTGAGATCCCTTATAAGATCCTCCAAAGCTGGCTATGAAAACAAAATGTCCACTGATTCTAGGGACAACCACAAAACATTCTATAGCTATGTCAAGAATCTCAGTGGCAACACCCAGATCTGCTCTGAGTTACAGCACAACGGCATGAAAATTACAGAACCAACTGATATTGCCAACGTCCTTGCAGATAGGCTCAGTGCTAACTTTACCCCCCTCTTACCCCCTAAAGAGCCCATAACTATACAGGAAGAATGCAGAGTCCCTGTAATCACAACTACGGAGGTAAAAGCTGCACTCTCTAAAGCCAAAAATACAGCATCCATGGGACCAGACAACATCCCAGGCTGCGTTTTACACAAACTTCAGAACGAACTGGCTCCCCACCTAAGCACCATGTTCAATCATAGTCTCACATCAGGCTTTGTGCCCACTGAATGGCACACAGCAACAGTTATCCCACTCAACAAAGGTGGCGCTACCACTGATCCTGGGAACTATCACCCTATCATCCTGATGAGCCTGGTCTGTAAGTCCATGGAATGTGTCATCATGGAACTCATAAACAAAGACATTGGTAACCTCCAAACTCTGGACCCCACCCATTTCAGGTTTGTGAAAGGCAGATCATGCCTCCTGAACCTGAAAGACTTCTTTGAGGCAGTCACCAAAGCTGTAGACAAGGGAAAGATAGTTCACACAGCCTATATTGACTTCGCTAAGGCTTTCAACACCATCCCCCATTCTAGAATTATAGCTAAACTCACTAAACTAGGTATAAATCCCTATGAGACAAGATGGGTTGCCAATTGGCTCACTGACAGAACCTGCATTGTAAAAGTTGCAGACTCCAAATCTGACTTCAAACCAGTGACAAGGGGAATACCTCAGGGTTCAGTCCTGGGCCCTCTCCTGTTTGGTATCTACTTCTCTGAAGTACAGGCTAACAGAGAAGGCCTTTGGCTAACGAAGTTCGCAGATGACTACAAACTAGTCGCCATAGTTGAGTCCCCAAATGATGTGGACATCCTACAGAAGGGCCTCACTGAAACAGATGCCTGCTGTCAGAGCCATGACCTCAAGCTCAATGCCAAAAAGTGCATTGTCATCCCCTTTGGTAAAAACTCTGTACCCATGAACTACCACATAGGTGGCAGTCCACTGAACACCGAATGTGTGATAAGAGACCTTGGGACCCAGGTGGACAGTAGTCTTTCCTTTGATAATCACATCACCACAGTAGTCAGGAAATCCTTCTACATGGCACACCTCATCACAAAAGTGTTCTCATCTAGGAATAAAAGAGGTCATTGTTCCCCTCTACTCAACACTCATTAGACCCATTATAGAGTACAATGGCCCTTTTGGAATCTACCTCACAAGACATCTGCAGCAGCTGGAAAGGCCACAGAAGTACCTCACAAAGAGGATTACTGGCCTCAAACAGATGCCCTATACTGACCGTCTCAAAATACTTCAGGTTTACTCCATAGCATATCGCCTACTCTGAGGTGATCTCTGCCAAACATATAAAGCTATGTCAAACCCAGAACTGTTGGACATGCTACACCTAAAGAAATCCCAATCCCTCTGAGCTACATGCTCTAGGGACCTAAACCTTGTCACCACAATAAACAGGACATGCTGGAGGGATAGAGTCCTGTCCCAGAGACTTTCCATAGTCTGGAACAAGCTACCCATCTATGTCAAGCAAAGTTCCTCATTAGCACTCTTCATGAAAAATCTTGATAAGTGGATGAGAAATAGGAAATACACCCCGGTGATCACTTCGACAGGGGCACAGGAAAATAACTTTCTTGGGTGGCATAAGCCAGGGAACCTTGTTGGCTAGGTTTACTTAGGCTGTTGGGCTGATAGCCTAGTGCCTACCTATGAACCTATGAACCCCTTTTAAGAGAGGTTCTGATATCAGGAAAAAGTCAATTCTTGACCATAATTTGTAGCATTTTGAATAATATGTTAATTTATCTTTTAGTGGGATGTTACTTTGAACTTTCTATTGATGAGGGGTCAATGAAATTAAAGTCAGACTGTAGGTCAGCTAAGGCAAGTGAGCCTTCATTATTATATGAACTATTTCTATTGGATCTGTCTACTGATGGGTCAATTACCACATTCCATTCCCTATCTAATATATAATAATGATTGGGGAAGTTATCAAGTAAATTGTATATTTCAAAAATAAAGTCCTGTTGTTTTGTACATGGACCATATTATTTGTTACATCGAGGTACCATCTGCCATTAACATCCAATCTCTCTATAGTAACTAAATTGTGGAAAGAGTTTTTGATTAGAATATCATCACCTTTGGAATTAGTATTGCAGCCTGATGTGTAAATATTTTTTATCCTCTTTTTCTCTTTTTCTTTGTCCCAGTCATTCTTTAGTATATGAGTTTCCTGAAGGAAAAAATCACATTAACTTCAGATTTAAATGTTACATGCATGAGTGATTTCCTTTTTGGTGTGTTTTGTAAGCCTTTTACATTCCAAGAGTCAATTAAGCACACTTTAACTTTTCTGTTACTGTTTGAATCAAACTTATTCTATAGGTAACCTTCTCCATAGCAAATTAGGCAATGTATTTCAAATTCAAAAATGTTGTATTTAAATTTGTAACACATAACTCTTTCAGAACTACCCCAGTGCTTAGCCTCCTAACCAACAAAGCTGAAATAGAAAAACAAGTAGCAGAAGGAGCAATTAATATTAGTCTAGCAAGTAAAAAAAATATTTTAAGACTCATCTTGATCTGTTTCTTTTAGTGTTTAAGCTACAAATATATAAAACTCTATCTATTCCTAGATATGTCATTCAATAATAACACATTGTTAATCCCATCGCTCCCAAAAATAAATTGTGTGTTGCCAAATTGGCTTGTTCATCTGTCATCTCATAGTAACAGAAGATTATGTTCAACATTTGTATTATTATGAAAATATCTGCAAACTAATGTGGCTGCAGAATGACAACAAGACTTCTACTATCCATTAGTATTGTCAGCTGACATTAATAACAGGAATGAATATTACATACAGAGTGACATGATGAACGTCATAGCTGTGATATAATTGAATATATAAATAGATCCTGTAAATTGCATTGTGTAAGTATTCACCACTGAAAGTTCCCTTATAATATTTTTGCAGCATTCTAGTCTTAAATTACTGTATTGCCTCTTTTCCTTTGTAAGTAACTTACTTTCTATTCAAAGATGTCTTTACATATTAATTGATTAGACCTATAGGTCTCGCCACTCTTATAGTCAATAATATTTGATATGCAAGAGGTTCTATAACAACCATATTGATCAAAGTATACACAAAGATAGGTAACACATGCTTATTTAAGTTATTATAATTACAAAGGAATAACTAAGAAGGAGATAGTAAATGCATAACAGCTGTTGTTATCATTTTAGAATGTCACCTGAAGTTTGGATGTCATTCAAAATATACTGAAAGGCTAATATACTGCAAAAATACCAGGAACTGAAGTTAAGATTATACATCGTGAGCTAAAATGTCATATAGTTTGATTCTTAACTTTATAAACAAGCATATTACTTTATAATTGAAGCACATTTTAAACAGTACCACATATACCAAAACATTCCAAAACAATTATAAGCATATCACGAGGGTTACGCACTTTAGTAGTAATAACCATTCACATGACTTTATGTGAAAGAGTTTTATAAAAGACTACCCCCGGGATTCATGAAGCTCGGCGCAAGGCTGGCGTAAGGCTTGCGCTGGCCGTGCGGCATATATATGGAGTAGTAGCGCCATATGCATATTAATGAAGACGCGCAGCCGCCACAACCACGTGCATAGGAAACATGCGCAAGTGCATGGGGTGTATCGAAGTTGCGCACGGAGGCGTGTCAATGTCGGCTGTCGATGAGCAACCTAAACTGCTGAATATTATATTCCGCCTGCAATAGTAATCGCACCTATCAGTGTCCGTGGATACTGAAATGTATGCAAAGCATGCAAGATAGTTCCTGTGAACAGAAAATGAATAAGCAAACAGAAATGCACGGTAGGGAATAACGGGTCCCTAACCCTTGAACAAATGACATGGAAAACCGTGTGCCCGTAGTCAAACGTAGTGTAGATAGCTATACCATGTGGAAGTGAAATGCATCAAATGTTAGCGCGCTGCCAGTAGGTATGTCCAGCCCAATGGAGAGGGTCACCAGCTGACCCATAATGTGAGGGAGGGTACATAGCTGGGCAGATGTGTCCATAACAAAATACACGAGGAGAAATGTAGATTTATGTCCGCATTTCACATACCAAATGTGATAGGAAATAGAATACGCATGTAAACGAAACAGAAGGAGCATATAAACAGCTACAACAATAAGGACACAGGTAGGCCAAAAAGAACAGTATGATCCGTAATGTCGACTAAGATTACCACTTGTCCCAGTTTGCGAGCGACAGTCCCTCTGTGGGCAGATGTGTCCTGACACAAACTTGTAAAAATGGCAAATGTCCAGAGATTATAGGACATAATTATTCCTTAGATGTTATGTAATAGTTGCATTAAAGAGTTTCTCTGTACGTATATTACATAAATGTCATAAGAAACAGAATAAGCCACCAAAATGCTACAAGAATAAGCTTAGATATAGGCAAGAATTGTAAGTTCTATCTGCCGAACTGACCGTGGGTATGTGTCGGCCTGTAAAATGTGATGTGTTCACCGCAAATGTCACACTGTGGCCAATTGAAAAGGTGGAAACCCTACAGTCGACTGTGGGGAGGCATTGTCCACAACAGTCGGATATGTGTAAGGAATAGCTTGGACATAGGAAAAGGTGCCATCTTACCAATGAGTATAACAGGCTGGCAAAATCCGGAAGTCAGCGGTATAAGCCAAACTTGTATGTGACACAGTCGAATGGGTAGTACCCGGGTATACCAACCAAGTAATGAAAGTTAAGTATGGACGTGTACCTATGTGCGTGAGGTATAGCATGTGGAAAGCAAACATGGCAGGGTAGTCCACACAACCATAAAGGTACCTGACACATGTAGGGTATTCAATGTGTTACTCTGGCCGTGTCATGGGCCAACAACCAAAGTAGTGATCTATGGGGTGTGAGGAATTTGCGTGTGAGGGGTGGATGGGTAATGGTAAAATCCTCCAAGGTGATACTGTGTCGTATGCATAAAAGGTGAACCAGAGGTGTACGAGGGGGCAGCGGGTGAAGCTGAAAGAAACACAAACACATGTAGAAACAGCTGCAAGACAAGCAGACAGGCCATAGTGTAGAACACAATCCCACAAACATATGAATATGGAAATGTGCGATACAAATGTATAGATATGTCACCGTCACATACCCACAGATTGGTCCTGATGGAACTGGCCATAACAAATGCAACACACCTGGATGCATAATGGCCTACCCAGCATCCCCTCCACATCACACAACCTGCTCCCGTACCAGAATGTCCACCAAATCCAGCCGTACTTGGCCTACTGGTTCGTTGCAGACACAGCTACACATAGTGACCCCTACGCATATGTAGTAGGTAGTGTCACCCTAGGCAGTTTCAGGATTGCAAATCATGTATCCCTTGCATGTAAAACCCCCTGCACATTTTCGTAAAGCCACAAAAATCTTCTGAATCTGTCTTGTTTTGGTCTTGTCAAATTTTTGGGATATCCCTCATGGGATAACTAACCTGTGTAAATAGTAGAATGGGTATGAAGACACGATGTCCAATCTTGTAGATATCTGGACACAAGTCAGAATGTGCAGTAGAGGTCCATGACACTACATTCGCATAGTGGCAAACGGCATAAGGGTGATGATAACACTGACGTAAACAGGATAACCCTGATCAAGTGTGAGGGACGCTTACTGTGTGCAGGCATGACCGACCATACCTGTCAACCTGTGTGAGCAAGATATCTGGACAGAGCCGTGAATAAATGTGAGACAAAGACCCAAAAGTAGGGATGATGTGTAAAGATAGCTCTTAGAAACATAGAAATCTGATAGAATAACAGTTTGCACATTGGCATTAATGTCCTGAAGAGTTTGAAAAGTCTGAAACCCAACTGTCTGTCATCACATTCCGACTTCAGTCTTTAATGATTAGCTACTGCTGTGCCAGAACACAACAGCTTATTACAGAGGTCTGTACATATTTACAGTAACAAGCTTTCAAATTTGTGTAATGTACAACTGCATACCTGTAGTCACTTCATGTCCAAAATAATAATCCCCGTAATGACTGAATATAGGAAATAGTCAAATGGGAATGGGAGCACCCCTCACCGTGGAGTATGGACTGTAACAACCCCACCCATAATATGTATTGCCACCAGAATAAGCTGCTGACAGGTGCCCAAACACCTGTGTCTGTAAACACAGGTAAAAATTCATAATAGGGAGAAACCCCTTGCCCATGTGCTTCGTCTGACATTTGAACTCAGCCAGGGAAGTTCCGTTCACCAGGCAGACAAGCCTAAACCCAGATCACTACATGAACACCCTGACAATCAAAGACCTGTATTTGTCAGAACTATAAGCCTTGGTGTTCTGCATATCCTTGGAGTGATTAACAATGCATCTGGGGTCCACAGCAGTAAGCAATAGGGAATGTGTAATATGTAGTACCGTGTTTTTCCCAGCAGGAGAATGGATGCCTGTGTTGTAAGTGAAGTGGTGAGGCGTATGCTGATGTAGCTAAGTACTATGGGTATGCATATCAATGAGGCAGAACAACAATAGAATAGTGGTTCCGACATCCCGCCAACGTGAATGCAGTCCCGGTTGAACTATGACCACAGCACATATAAGTTTAAAGTGTAATGAATGCGTGTGTGCCGTAAACACATTTAAATATGTAAAGGTGAACGTGTGTTTCACATATGTCCGTAAACCGGAATACAGATATGTAACTGTTACGGTCACAATTAGGAAAGGCCACATAAGCACAAATATTTATTAAACATATGTAACCCACAATAAGGATATGCAAGTGCACCTGCGCGTGTGTAATCCGCTCACAGCATAGCAAATGAATGCTGCTTTCTCCACATTATATATATATATATATATATATATATATATATATATATATATATATATATATATATATATATATATATATATATATATATATATATATATATATATATATATATATATATATATATATATATATATATATATATATATATATAGCTCATACCTGTTAACCCCGTAAAGTAAGAAACCGGACAAAGCCATGAAAACAACTGGTACAAATAGGGACAATTCCCAAATATTGCCCTAACAAACATAGAAAGTGGATAGAATAACAGGTGTTTCACTAGCATGGATTCTCAGAAGGGTATGAAGTCGTAACCTCAAATGCTTGTCATTATTTTCCAAAGTCAGTCTTTAATGATATGCCACTAATTTGCCAGATAGCCACAAGGTTATGAAAAATGGACTAAAGATAAGAGGCAAACATCTGTACATTCTACGAAAATCTGTACAGTTGAAAGGTATGATATGGATATATATATATCTGTGTATACACATATATCCACAGGCTTGAACCAAAGAAATTTATGAAATGAGGAATGTACAGGAATATATGGACATATGTATATATGTACATATATTTATCTATGCACACACGATACATTAATAGATATATACACAACAAACAAACATATGTCCTTGTAGATATAACACATGTACATAAATAGGTCAAGGTATAGCTATTATGGATAGACAGACAGGCATGCATGAAAGGTGACTACACTGCTGCTTTCCAAACCATTGGCCGGAAAGTACCAGTGTGACAGACCTGCAAGTTCTACACTTTAAACATGGATATAGGTGTCCTTTGCAGGACCCCAAAAACTGATCCCGTATTAAGTGTGTCCAATAATCATTGATGCAAAGGAGTCACAGCTGCAACTATGATATAGCTGTACATGCAACAGTAGCAGGTGCAAGGGTAATAACACATGGGTCGATAGAATGTATGACGTACGACCTGATATCTGGAGAGTGGAGAGTGCTTAGAAGTGTCTTCATACTTTATTATCACTCACATTAAATATGTCTAATGAGCACTGTGGAGGGGTTTCAGGTGTGGGAATCATGGGTATGCAGAAATGGGTCTAGGTGTTGGTTGGCACAGCTTTATTAGGTCCGCCCCATGGGAGTGATCAATATACCTATGTGGGTATAGCACATAACTATATTCTCCAAAAAGGTTGAACCCATCTACTGGATATTGTGTAAACCATTGAGGGATGACGTAGGGACTTATATCAGTGTCATGTAGGCGATTATCATGGATGGACATGCGTACGACCAAGATGGTAACCATACCTTCCAACCTTTCAGAATAAGACAGCTGGACAAAGGCATAGTACATGAAATACAAATAGGGACTATATTAAATATACCCCAGACAAAGTCAGAACGTTGATAGAATAATGGCATAGTCAGGAGTACGAATGTTATGAGGGTTATTAATCATGAAATACAAATGTCAGTCATTATTATCTAACTTCACAGTCCTTAATGCCTTGCCAGTAATTTACCAGAAAGGCACATTATTATGAAAACAGTAACAAAATCATAGGTCAGACCTCGGGACATTTACCCATAATGTGTACAGGTGAGAGGTATGAAGGTAACCCGTCCTAAATAAATGTACAGAACTAGTGATACTAGGTGGACAGGAGAGAAGAAAGACGTCAGGACAAATGACAAAACATGTACAAGTCAAAAGCATGTACCTCGACAAATGTGAATGACAACGTATGCCCTGTGAACATCAATGTGGAAGGTTAATAGAATCAAATGAAATGTGTCCCTCAGGGTGTCATGCAGTGTCCCTGATACAGTGTCCAGTCCCCCATACTTGCACATGAGTTCTGCCACTGACGGAAAGCGCAAATACCGGCGAACACATAAGGTACATGATAGAATAATAAGTGTGGATAAGCACCTGTTGGCCTTTGTGAGGAATACAACCCTCTGGGTGGGTGTGTCCTGCAATAGGAATGTAATGGCATCTGGCCTGTGATGCCGCCATATATTGTGTATATCAGTGTAAGAAAATGATATCCTGTATCAGAAACAGATACATGTCAGAGGAAACAGTATTATCGACTGCAAGATAACTCAGAAGGTATGAAAAGCGCTGCAGTAGGAAGTTCAGTATTGACCGCAGGTATGTGCTGACATGTCAAATGACACAGCAGTCTATATAAAGTACTATAGGGCTATCACCTATACAAATGATGACAGTGGGAGCTGCTCTGTAGAAATGCCAGACGTAGCAAGTCACAACATACCCACAGCCATGCATACACCACAAATAGACATAGCACACAGCAAAGCCTAGGCCATGATACACGAAGCCTCCGGCATGTACAAGTAGAGTGACAGTAGAGCAAAGAAAGATGTCTGCCAAGCTATTCAGCAAACTCCTGTAGGGGCATGTAAGACCGCCCGTAACACGAACGTTGCACGGACAATGTTGGGATATGCAGCATACCCCATTTGTATGTGAAAGCTATGAAAATGATGTAAATATGTGATACATAAAACAGTAAGCTGTCCGTGCAAGAGCAGAGTTATGTGCAGAAATGTACCCTTGATATTAAGCGAGTAACATTCTGCACATTGCTAAACAGAGCAATGACAGCTGCAAATACAGTATGAATACAGTCAAAGAAGCATGCAAATGTCCAAATATAAGGCCAGTGGCATTATTGTCCATTGGATATCAATAAAACTGTAGTTGTTTTCCCCCGACCTCCAGTGTGGAAGCGTAGCGCAGCAGCACGAGAACGCGCTGCGCTTCAAAACAAGTCAAATATGTATAATATACATACAAAATGTAGGTTTAGTTAGATGTTATTACGCCATGCAGATGAATGGCAAGCTGGAGACAACATGGCTACTGCGTACTGGTTGTTATGTGTGGAAGCGCTCTGTCAGAGATGTAACCAAGCATTTGTAGGCAATCTTATGCAAGTGAGGCTGAGGATAGTGAATCACAATATGTCATGCTATATGGGCCAAGCCTCTACAGTGTAGTGTAGGATAAGGGGACTATTAGAGTAGAAGATAGGTGACAACATGAGTGTGTATGTATAAAACACTGTAATCTTACCGGAGCAGTGTCACATGTTTGCTGCAGTACTCATCAGTGTAAGAGGCGTGTTATGATCTATCCTGGGGAATGTCAGGAGACTGACGGTGTATGCCATGGATACCACCAATGTTTCCTGCAAACCTGCCTACAGTGTGACTGCGCCTGTGCACGCCAGTAAGCCTGAGTAAGCATGTGTGCACGTGTGACAGCCCGTGTGCACGCGTTGAAGAACGAGTAGGCTAATGTACGAATGTTGAACCCGTGTAATGTTGTGTATGCTAGTGTATGCATTTGTAAGCATGTATAAATGTGTACTACACACATCACACATGTACTGCACTCTCAGAAACACATGCTGCCAATACTACACACATCAGTGAAATGGCACATGGATGGAGAATACATCATCAGAATTAACAGTGCTGTAAACTATGCTACATTGATGGTCATAGCTGCAATGCATCATGCCTGCTGATACACACCTAGAAGGATATCACACTTTGTGTTAACAACATTCTAACATCAATACAGTGGTATAAAGCCACCGTGTGCATCAGCACCAGGTTAGTCTGATCCTGCATCAATGTTACACATCACAGGTGGTGGCACAGGTGACATCATATGCACAGGGTGAGGGTGTCACATTTCCAGAGCTGTCATTGAGCCATCCAATCTACATGTAGGTGTGTGTGTGTGTGTGTGTGTGTGTGTGTGTGTGTGTGTGTGTGTGTGTGTGTGTGTGTGAGGGACAACGGTTATTGCATGGCCCAATGGTGATGCAATGGGTGTGTGTATGTGATAGCCCTAGCTGTTTGTGGTAAGTGTGTGTGTCTGCATATACACAGGTACAGCATGTGTCAGCCATATACAGGAGGTTGTGGGACAGTCACAGACCGTACCTGCCAGGCTGTACAGATCACCATTACTGGCCATGGGCACCCCTCCATGCATCCAACACTAACCCAGTCCTGCACCTGTCAATGTATACACATACAGTCCTGGGATCTGCACCACAACTTGTGGATAAACGTGAGTCAGTAATGTTAACCTGAGTTGCATAGTATTGTCGGTTAAATACATACGTATATGAGCCATACTCACCCTCCAAAGTAATAACCACTGCTGACTGTTGCCGAGATGTGCACACGACCATTCAAAGGTGCTGTACTAACATTGTTTACAATGCCCCTTGTAATACCCAGCAACACAATAACCGGTCACTACACAAGTATAACCCAGGATCACTACAGCACACAGTATATGCACTATCACAGAGCGATAGCAGATGTACATACATCCAAGGTGATCACATAAAGATAATGCAGCACATTCAAGAGTGACAATCTCAACATACATATCTATATACAATATATATATATATATATATATATATATATATATATATATATATATATATATATATATATGTAGATAGATATATACACACACACAACACACTTGGCAGGGTTGGAAGCAGAACACAGACGTAACCACTGTACCACGCAACAGCATTACGCAGTTACAGAACACGCTACCATGATTAGTAGATCACAGCTTTCACACAGGCATACGTCTAGCCTGCAAACAGCAGCATCAAAGGCAAAGACGCCGCATGGATGTTATGGAGAGTGAATACTGTAAAAGCAATGTACTGTTGTCATGCAGCCAGAAACACACACACACACACACACTTGGCAGGGCTGGGAGTCGAACATACACCTACCTACCCTATCACACTACAGCATGACGCATTTACAGAATGCACTACCGAGATTACTGAACACAGCAGTTCCAGAGGCATACTTCTAGGTGCGTGTCATCATCCGCAAAGGCAAAGGCACCGGTAGGAAATATCTGTGGTGTGAGGCGTCTAAAAGCATGACTGAGTCCCCAGGTGGATGGGAGCATGCGCACACGCACACACACACACACACACACACACACACACACACACACTTGGCAGGCCTGGGAGTCGAACATACACCTACCTACCCTATCACACTACAGCATGACGCATTTACAGAATGCGCTACCGAGATTACTGAATGCAGCAGTCCCAGAGGCATACTTCTAGGCGGGTGTCATCATCCACAAAGGCAAAGGCACCGGTAGGAAATATCTGTGGTGTGAGGCATCTAAAAGCATGACTGAGTCCCCAGGTGGACGGGAGCATGCGCGCAAACACACACACACACACACACACACACACTTGGCAGGCCTGGGAGTCGAACATACACCTACATACCCTATCACACTACAGCATGATGCATTTACAGAATGCGGTACTGAGATTACTGAACACAGCAGTCCCAGAGGCATACTTCTAGGTGCATGTCATCATCCGCAAAGACAAAGGCACCGCTAGGAAATATCTGTGGTGTGAGGCATCTAAAAGCATGACTGAGTCCCCAGGAGGATGGGAGCATGCACGCACACACACACACAAACACACACACACTTGGCAGGCCTGGGAGTCGAACATACACCTACCCTATCACACTACAGCATGACGCATTTACAGAACGCGCTACCGAGATTACTGAACACAGCACTCCCAGAGGCATACTTCTAGGCACGTGTCATCATCCGCAAAGACAGAGGCGCCGACAGGGGTTGTACAGAGAGTGATTAGTCTGAAAGCATACAGACATATTACTGTCCCATGGTAGACGTAGACAAACACATGGCAGTGGTGTGATAGGGGCAACTAAAGATTTATGGAGCACTACAACAATACATAGATATGGGACGCGCCACTGACAGTACACCCTTCAAGATAGTCAACCAGTGTGTCCTCGGTAGGCATCCATCGTGACGTTGAAAATCGACATCTGTTGTCTGGAAGACCACCATCGCTATACAGGATGTCAACGGCCATGCCCATGCACAGAGGGAAATCACCGACACAAGGTGTCACTGGCCATGGCCACACGCTTAGTAATACACGTCCGTTCGGACTGTACTGTGTGTCGATCTACTCAACGGTGTACTGGGCATGCTCACACACTTAGAAGTTGCAAAGGGCTGTTGTGCATGCAGACGGAGTCTAAACATGTAAGGGCTCGGTTTGGACTGTCCTGTGTATCCATCTACACAACAGCGTACTGGGCATGCTCACACACTTAGAAGTTGCAAAGGGCCGTCATGCATGCAGACGGAGTCTAAACATGCAAGGGCTCAGTTTGGACTGTCCTGTGTGTCCATCTACACAACAGTGTACTGGGCATGCTCACATACTTAGAAGTTGCAAAGGGCCGTCGTGCATGCAGACGGAGTCTAAACACGCAAGCCTTCATGCATGCAGACGGAGTCTAAACACACAAGGGCTCAGTGTGGACTGTCCTGTGTGTCCATCTACACAACAGCGTACAGGGCATGCTCACACACTTAGCAGTTGCAAAGGGCCATCTTGCATGCAGATGGAGTCTAAACACGGAAGGGCACAGTAAGGTATAACTGTCCCCATGCACAGGGCGGACACTCACATGCAGTGACCAGTACACACTCAGGTGCCATCACAGCTGTCACAGGTGCAGATCACAGACGTACACACCTCAGTCTATACTGTAGCCCTCAAGACATCACCATGTCATTGGTGCAGCAATACACAGCCATACATTACCACAACACCATGTGACACATGACCAGTGAACTGTACAGAGGTCTACAGCAACTGTGCAGAGTACACATGTACCGACAGGGTTCCAACAGGTGTTATGCATTGCAATGATACCACTATACATGACCAGGTCAGCTCAAGACATACCAGGGGCCCTGGGTCTTACACAGCTGTGACAGATGAGTGTTGCTGTACACCAACGAACACACATGTTTGGCTATGTCATACATGTGATTGCAGTGGATGCGTGCATGGACCACACACACAACACATATGTACATAGCATAGCTTTTGCTGTCCCCCGTGCAGAAAAGTGGCTTAAGCAATCATACGCACACAAATGGAAGGTGGGTCCATGTCTGTTGAATGCTCACAATACAGGAGGTAGCAATGTTGACTGAGGACACATTCGCCTGTACTAGTCGCCCATGACACCCGTGATATCATACCACAGTCCATGCGTTATGTATGTCAACACACATGTCCACCAATAGCAATGCATACAAACATGGCTACAGGAGATGCATGTAGGACCAACACACATGTACAATCTCTATTGTGCATACAGCAACCATGCATGTACAGTGGCTGATGTCCGTAACTCATCTGTGCCTAACTACAACATGCAGTCGCAATTCAGCCCCATCATTGACACCTGTATATGGTGACATACTCACAGTACGGTTGGTTGTACATCACGTATGGAGGGATGTGTGTACATAAAGTGGTGATCCACCTGTGTAGATGGATGTTTGCCAGGGATGGCTCACAAGTGTGTCTCACGCCATCCTACCATGACATGTGCAAAGAGTACGCTATGTCACTGTTACTTGACGGTGATGACATAACATTTACACAGTGGTCGGGTGTTACCGACTGTACGTCACATGACACCTGTAACACTTACATCCTCCCGTGTGCATATAGCAGCAAAATTGCCAGACATAGCGTTGGTACACATAATGCAGACAATTCCGCTGCATGTCTGTCAAACGTCTCATCATATGGCAGGTGTATCATTCCCAGCACTGCCATGTGTGTCCGCTTGTGTGACCACATATGCCACATATGGTGGGGATTACATCCCAATTGTTACACACCCCTGTACACTGTTGTAGAGATCTGTACATACTGTAGTGTGGAAAGCATGACGTCGGCAGGTGTGGTGCATCACACACATCGGCTATCCGTATACACATTTGTGGTCACCACAGTGTGTGTGTGTATGTCTGTATGGCTGTCTGGTGCTTGGTGTGAAGGTGTATGCTACTATACAGTGAAAACAGTATCACCAACCCCTCATGGTGATGCAGTCTACTACCCTGTTGAGGCCATTGGTCCTAGCCGTACTGGCTACCTGTGCATGTTCCTTCTCTGTGTCACATCGTGTGGGTGCAAAGTACTGTGAGGGTGATGACCACATAGGCAAGGGTCCTCACCTCAACACTACGGGGTGTGCGTATTAGTGTTGTAGACCCCATGAATGTGAGCATGTTCCTGTAATGTGACAGGGTATTACTGCTACACAGTGTGGCCCCATGCTATCAAGTGGCCTCTAACATCATCATTGGCCAGACCACTGTGTACAACCCCTGCACCATGTCAACATACCTGTAATGTTTCCTGGTATGTATGTCAGGTCTCTGGCTGCTGTAGCCTGTTCAACTGACTACATGCTTCAGGTGCAGTATATGTGCGGACATCTGTGTCATGTTACACTTTCTAACAGTCAGGTTGAGGTTACATTTAGCATGCTGATATTGCCATATGTGCCTGTGAGTACTCCACAGTTACACCTGGGGGACTGCAAACACTGCTACCTGTAGGCACATGCCAGTACACCATAGGAGGGAACCAGGGCATCATTACCAACATGCTGTTACTGTTGTAACTGAGACACATACTGTGAACATATCACAATGCATGCTGCACCTGTACTACATGGTATGTCTGGTGCATGTCGACAGTACACAACCAATGTCATATACACGTCTCTCACTATTCACACACAACCAATGCAACATACACTTCCCTCACTATGCATACTCAAATAATGTAAGATACACCTCTCACTATTCTGTTCACCCTGTGCATCATACCATTTGAGCATATCCCTGCACCGATGATGTGGATGACAGGGATGTGGCACAGGCTTCATCATATGCACAGGGTGATAATGTTTGCCAGGGGCATAGGCTGCACCAATGGATGACATCATGTGTGTGGGTAAGGGCCGGTGATTTGATTGGACATGTCTGTTCAGTATGCATGTGGGTGTTGTGGAGCCCTACAGTTGTGTTTGCTGTGTGGGTGTATGTGTGCACACAGTTCTGTCATTTGTGAGGCCTACACAAGGGTATTATCGACACCTCCAGATTGTACAGACCAGGTTGTTCAGCTCACTGTATCCGGCCATGGCCATGTGTCCTGTGCCTGCCAGGGGTTGCACGGGCACTACCAGGTGGAGGTACAGAATGGCTACTGTCCAACGACACATGGCCACTGGAACCATGTCCCCACTGGGAATGTCCAGGGCCATGTCCAAGTGGCCTGCTGTGTCCTGGTGTGGACAGCGCAGCACCAGCTGCACTGCTACTGCTACCGGCACTATGGGAGCAGCCATGTGAGATGGCACGCTCACGTTGACCTGCACTAGGTGGTGTAGCTGGCCTACGTCCACGTGGCCTATGCCTCACCCCTACCAGATGTTCCAGCACAGACAGCTCATGCTCCTGGATTGCCATGCCACAGTCAAGGATTCTGACCATGTCACCCAATCGCCTGTCCAGAACATCAGCAATCTGCTGTTGAGCACCTGCCAATGCCTGGATGTTGTTGTTTAGGGTATGGATAGCAGCCCTCTGCAGCCTCTGCCCTTCTCTGTTCTGCCGTTTGGCACGTTCCTGTGCTGCCATTACGGTCTGGAACATGCGTCTGGTGATACCAGCTGCTGCGCTATGTCCTGCAGGTGCATGTCTGCCAGTGGTCCTCCTATGAGCAGCACTGGCCACATGCCTGTGTGGCACATCTGCAGTCAGTACACTGACACCATGGTGTGGAGACACACCTTCTGTAGCCACCACACGTTCCTGTTCAATGCTAACAGATGCTGACTGTCCTTCCTCTATGGCCACTGATGATGCAGTATGTGTTGGCAGCTGAACTGTGTGCGGGGAAGAGGGGGACATAGCTGGGATGGCAACTGTTGGCACAGATTCAGCCCCTGACAAACCTGCCTGTACCTCATGCATATGTTCATCACTGCTAGCATCTGTGGGGACACTAACATCAGATGGACCGCAGGAGGGTAACGCACCTACATCACCTGTGAATGCAAAGAAAGACTCTAAATTACAATAGACACGCACTGACACACACACGCACTCACACACACACACACACACACACACACACACACACACACACTGACACACACACACACACACACAGACACACACTGACACACACACACTGACACACCATGCATGTGATATGACAGATGGCATGCAGCATGCCTGTGATACAGCTGACAGCATGCAGCTCAGACATCAATAGTGTTTGTAAGCATACCCCCTGGAATGCACACTACAGCAAGCAGGTGTCATATCATTAACCATGCAATTCACATGATAATGTTAGTATGCATACATCCCCATGATACACCATGTGGAACAGAACAGGATAACAGTACACATGGCTGACGTGACCTTGACATGTAATCTGCTGATGTGTGCATTAACATGCATATATGTCTGACACAATGGTGTCCTGACACATGTACAGCGTCGTACTGGGTATCACATTGCGGTGTTGTCCGTATGCCCTACAGATAGAATGCATGTTGAGCAAATGTGCATGGGCATTGTAGGGGACTGTGAGCCATCTACATTGCTGTACAGTGTAAAGTTCAGACACTGTGCCACATCTTATGAGGTTGACATCAGTGACACGTGACATCTCCACTAGCTGTGCACAGGCATTTAAGATGTGCAGTGTACCACCTCACCTGTACAATCAGTCTAGTAGGGCTGTAATTGGACCATGTGTGGACAAAGTGAGACAGGGTGTATCCACATCACAGCTACTGTGTGGTTATGTGTCTCTGGCCATCCCCCATGGCCATGTGTGCACATATGTTGGTCATATGTGTGTGATGGCCATCTATCACACATGTCTGTGTTGTCCCATATGACATATACCCATAGATGTCGGATATGTCACCATCCACAGGGCTATGCAGACAACAGGTGTATGTGTGGTATGTGGGGTATGGGTTATGGGAAAGTGTGACAATATTGCAACCAAAACACTATGTGTCTGAGACATGTCAGATGGCACATCACAATGTGGGTACCCATTGCAGGGGCATATAACACAATGGTAATGCCTGTGGGCTGCCCATATCACTGTTCACTCTGTGGTACTGTTTTGTGTACCACACATTTTGTTCCACTGTATAGTACATATGCCTCCATTGTAGAACACCTCCACCATTGTATGCACAGCTGGACACACATGTAGCAATGACAAATACTGTGGTTTCATGTCTGTGTGTCATTTCATTTGTATATATTGCACATGGGTGGCCTGTGTGGATGATTGGTGATGCGACTTGTATTTCATGTCTGGAATGAACATCATGTGTACAAGTATTAACTGGCCACATGGCGAATAGATCTATGCTTTGACATGCCTGATACCGATGACAGTCTCACCTGCAACGGACTCTTGTCTGTGCGGCATGCCAGAGGTACCTGTATTGGGGTGACACAGCAGTATGAACATTATCCATGACTGTATGACAGCCACAGGGTGCACTGTGCAAGTTAACACATTCGCCTGTACAATAGCATATAGTAAGCACATGTGTGCATACCATACCTCTCAACCTCTTAGAACTATAAATCTGGACAAAGCCTACTATGATGGGGGACAAATAGGGACAGATGTGAAATATTGCTCTTACAAACATAGAGAGTCGCTAGAATAATAGGTTTGCATGCACATGGTTTTTACAAGGAATGTGCAGTCGTAAACACAAATGTTTGTCATCATTTAATGACTCCAATCCTCAGCTATTTGCCAGAAAGGGACAGATATTAAGGGGAACACACCAACAATATGAGGCAGACATCTGGACATTCTGCAAATACCTGTACAGTTCAGAGGTATGGTGCATACACAGGGTAGCATACTGTAGTATGCAGCATATGTGTCCACATACCTTGCATATGTTGTTACATTACATGATGTACAGTGACACATGCACGTACGTGGGATATACTGGCCATATGTTCAGTACTGACTTATCAGGCAACTCCAGACTCATTGGTTGGAAGACACCCACCTCCACGAAGGCAGCTAGTGTTTGTGGGAGCTGTTCCGAGGGTGTCCCCAGACTGGACAGTAGCTCCTCTGTGTGTGTGAGTGGAGGCTGGGTTGGTGGCCCACCACCTGTTCCACCTTGTTCCCTGGCGATTGCAGTGGCACGCTGTTTTGCATGATGTATCAAGTCCGTGCGTGTCTGCGCACCTGCTGGTAGGTGCGGTTGTGGCCACCCACTTCGTTGACCCTCCTGCAAAGATCCTGCCACAGGTCATCCCGCTGCTGTGCGTGCTGTGGCATGTGGCTAAATAACACCTCGTAGTTCTCATGGAGGTACGGGATTAGGACATCATCCTCCTGTCGGCTGTGTGCTGGCAGGCGTGCATGAGGCATTATCTGTAAGACATGATGAAGGTGACAGGTCCCATTTTCAGACATGTACAGTGATACTGCTGCACTTACATTTCTAGTACATCTGCACAGTTATCTTTGCAAATCATCATGACACTAACACGACTGGCTTGTATGTGTCTCACACATGTAACACCCATTATGCATTGGATATCATCTCCATATATGTGTGTCACCTCATTACAGTGTTCATACTGCATTTGACTGCTGTCTTCATGTGGGCATGTCTGTTTGCCTGCACTGGTGTTCTTACCAATCTGCACATGCCTGAATGTGTCCACGGTAATGCTGTTGACCTTGATGCTGTGTATATGTCACATATCAACACAGACACAGCCTTAATGGACTTAGGCAGTGACAATGCACCAAGTACGCATGGAAACCTGTATATGCATCTGTTTTGCCATAGACATCTACACTGCACTGTACAGCTGTTCAACATCCTGCCACGGATCGCCTGTGTTGCACATGTGATAGACATGGGACAATGGCTAGTCGGATGTCATTCGCAGGTAAGGTTATCAGCTATAGCATGTACGGGCTGGGTTTACTAGCTGTATCCGACACCCATTACGCCACCGCTAGGGGCATCAGTGACACATTACTGATCCAGATAGTTGATACTACATCTACCTTACGGCAATCACACCATGTATGACAGGGATGATATGTGCAGCTATGTGGACAGGGCTGCATGGTATGGCGGGAGTATGTCACAGGTGTGGCACAGGGATCTGTCCAGCATGTGGCCATCCTAGTCATAGAACAGTGGTTGTCCATGATGTATGTCTTTCAGATCAGGCTATGGACATGTAGCATGTCCAACAGCATAGTGTGGCATATGTCTGTATGCAAGGTGGATAGCATGCTGCATACTGGAGGTGAGTATTGTGGAGGCTGGTATCGGCCATCCACGCATGGCCCCTACCCCTGGAAGGTGATGTGTTCCAATATTGGTCACACGGGTGCTGTGTATGCCTGTTCAATGATCTCCGTGCTCATGGATGCCACCCTGACATGTCATGGGTACCTTGGATGACTATCTAAATGGCCATGGAGATGTCTCCAGCTCAGGGAGGTGTACTGCACAACACCATCCCTAACACAGTGTCCATAATGTTGACCACAGCCTAGGTGGTACTTAATGGGTACAGGGATATTCCCCTGGTGGTGACATCACTGATATCATCCACCAGAATGTGCACATATGTCACACACCCCACACACACAGCCCATTCTGTGTGTTGTTCACAACACTCTCACAGCTATTGCCCATAGGTCATGGCCATTCACATCCTCGCATACACAGATGGCTGGCATTTGTCTGTGTGGTATGGGCTACACTGAGGGTGGGGTACAACACATTAACCCTGGTTTACTGTAGCTGACACCGGTGTGATATGCAAATGTCACTGTAGCACCTTTAGTAGTTGTGAGTTTGTCAACAGGCCACTGGTAAAACACTCCTTTGACATACAAAGGCATTTGTAGTCAAACATCTGTACTGTCTTGTACATCTGTACTGCTAACATCTACATTGATAATGGTTCATGGACCTGCAGACCATACCCGGCAGTGTTCTGATGCGGTGCCACCAATCATGACTGTCTTCAACACTTGTGGGTTGATATTATCCAACACCCTATCTGTATTGGATGGGCATGCTCGGCACTTGTTCAGAGCTTCTTGGCACGTCATGAGCTACTGCTTATTATAGCATCCATTCTACACCAGTCCTCACAGGTACACTGTCTGTCAATACATTTCCAGCTTGCTTACAGTACAACAGCTGTTGTACACACATCACTCACATATCTCTTGAGACATGGTGGTTTATACAGCATGTCCACCTGGCACATACTAGTTATATACAGGCATGTCCAACCAGCACGTACCAGTGCTATTGCCTGTCTCTATGATGACTATGTTGTACATGTGGCAATAGAGCTATTGTCATGTACACAGTCAATGCACACCTCCCAACATACAACAGTACAGCCTGTGGGGGATGCACATATGCAACCCTGCTGGGGGTTATACTGTCACCAACCCTGACTGCACCTGACAGTCATGTGGGGATGTGTAACATTCGCAATACACCCCACTCATCACATAGTCCCACATGATCCCCACCACAGGCCACACATATGGAGACACCTTGTGCAGTACCCCTCCATACTCTGTGTAGGCACCAATGGCAGCCCACATCGCCAAACACAACCACACCATCCTATAGCCCACAGACATGTGTGCCCATCACATACAGCCAATAGGGTGTCATAACATACACAACACACCTGTCATAGGTGACTCTGTCAGCGGTCACACTGCTTTTCCACTCAGCAGGCTACACAAGGCGATAGTCACTTACATCCTGCTGTCGGGTAACTGGTTCTGCGACATAACGTATGCACCCATGCCACACCTCAGCAGGTACGATGTGACTGTCATTTTCCATGTTTGTGTGAATGAAGTTGTATCTCAGGGCACAGACTACGTGTTCAGGGACATGCAATAGCCCACCAGTCTTGTAGCCCTGATGGTGTGGTCTGAGCCCTGGGGAGCATTTTGCAGTCATCCGGACCTGTTACCACTGTACAAGTTGCCCATGCTTCTGCTGTCATTCCACAGGCGTCTGGTATCTGTCCACTTTGACAGACCTGGTCAAACAACATGATGCTTTGGCACAGTTGACCTGCACCTGTCAGCCCTGGGAGTACAGATCACATGTTGGACTCTTGCTGCTTTTATACTGCCTGTCTTGCACAGTGTCCAATAACAGTCACCACCAGAACGGGAACTGGCTAACGAAACATGTGGTCATGTAACACAATGCTTGACATCATTTTCTGTGACGCACGTAGGCAAGGCACACCTGATACTGCACCACTTCAATATCTCTGCAGTGACTGGGACCTGCCTCTAGGCTCTGCAGAGCACACCTGCAATGACTGGTTATAGACAGACCGTACCTCTCAGGCACGTACCTGGACTGGCACACCCACAGCTGAGGTGTACCCATATTCCACTATGTTGTACACACATCCCGGCTGGTTACTTAGCACAATGCATCACAGGTGCTCCACGTGCAATTTACTGTGTCCAGAACTGCTATACACAGTGTTACAGGCTGCGGATTCAACATACCCCACGGTTAACAGACCTCATTTCATGGTGTACTGGACAGTTGGGCTCATACTGCTGCTACTGATGTGAGACTGACAGTAACCCACACTTAACTGTGTTAGCCACACATGTACTGACACATTAGGTGTACGCTGTCCATGAGTCATAACCTCCGCTCGGCTGGATCGACCCATACACACCACCTCCAGGACCAACAGTATCCTTGACATGGACACTACCAACATGTGACTGCTGTTGCACACCTGGGGTTATCCCCTCATTGGTGGAATCCGAACATATGCTACTCACTCTTGTTAGCCACATACCTGCACCACACACTTCACGGCATACACAGTACAAGAGTACTACAACACCTACTACAGATGTCTTATGACAGCGGTAGTTGACGTCATGACACACGTGCAGGTGGACAATGCACATACAAACGCTGAGACATACCCCAGTGCACCTCATTAGCACGTACACGACAAAATGGATCATGCTATTCCACACAGAGCCATGATGGTACACAGCAGATAACAGATGCCACTCTGGGGGTGCAGTTCCATGGACATACCTTACAACAACAGGTGGGGGCTGTTGCACAGTGGTGTACATTCCCATGGGTGGGGTAACTCCCTGGTCAGCCTCGGTAGGGCCACGGTATCCCTCATCACATACTCCATAACTAGCTACGTACACATTACTGCAACACATTCTGAGATATACCACAAGGCATTATGGTGGCATGTCAGTAGTCATATGCAATACCCACATCTGCTCACACATACAACTGTCACTCTGCGACATGACAGAAACAGGTGATGTTGGCAACATGCTGTCTGATGGCTTCAATGCTAACATTACACCCTCTCTCTCCCTACGGGGCCACATTCCTTGCAGGAACATTGCGGTGTCCCTGCGGTCACACCTACACAGTACTGACCTGCACTCTATATGTCCTGGGACACTGGCACCTTGTCACCCTACAACATCCCAGGCTGTGATGTCCACAAACCTCTGAACAACACGTCTCCCCACTGGGACACCATATTCAGTAATAGCCTTGTACCAGACATTGTGGCCCCTGACTGGCACACAGCAACAGTTACACTCCACACAGGTGGCGCCACAACGCACGACTGGGACTATTTCCCTACACACCTGACTGGACTGTTCTGCATGGCTATAGGGCACATCATCATGGACATCATTCGCTGAGACTTTGTTGTGCTCCAGTCCTTTAATGCCAGCCGGGTTGGTCTTGTTGGGGCCACAGCATGCCTCCTACACCTGGTGAACTCCTTTCATACAGTGACCAGAGTAGGTGATGATGACACGGGGGTCCACACAGCTTATATTGTCCTCTCGCTGGCTTTCAGCACCATTCTCCATTCTGGTATTTACAACATACACATCCACCTGCACATCAAAACATATGTCTCAGGATGTTATGCAAAGTGGCTAATGGATGGGACACACACACTGAGGGTAGCATGCCATATCACATACTGCATTTCAGTTACACTTGGCATACCACAGTCCTCAGTCATGGGGCCCTCATGTTCGGTACATGCTTCCCTGAGGTACAGCCTACCATAGAGGGTCCTTCCCTGCCTAGCTTTACAGACCACTGCATACCAAGTGCCATTGTTGACCCACCAGCTGATACTGACCCCATCCATATGGATGTCACTGTGACAGATACCTGATATGAACATCATGGCCTCAACCTGCATGACACTAGGTATGAACATCACCTTTGCAGTACACCATCCACCCACTGGTTATCACATAGGTGTTAGTCCCCTACATACATGTCACATTGTATGTGTTCGTACTACACATGTAAATCACACACACTCCTGTGATTACCTCATTGCCACTGTGGCGTGGATATCCTTCTACATGTCCACACTTGTCTGTACTGGGTGTGTAGTTGGTACATAGGCACCCATTGTACCTCTGAACACCGGACTTCTACACACATTAAAGGGTACAACACCCCGCTTAGGGTGTACCTTACACAACAGCTACAGCTTTACATAACACAACATTAACATGCCATGACGTTTATTGAGCTACGACAGTTAAAGTATGCGGCTGAAGTACTGACACCACGTCTGTACACATTTGCGGACTACATACTCAGGGGTGACCTCTGCTGCAAAGACAGGGCCCATGTCTGCAACTATGTTAATGGATATACTCCGCATACGCGACATAAACAATAGCCACTGTGAGCATCATGCTCATGGATATGTGCACACATGCAACAATGTGTGGGATGTGCTTGGGGGTTGCATTCCCAGACCAGACACTCACCATGCTTTGGAACAAGATTCCTATGTACATCACGCAGGGACACTCAGTAGCACTGTTCATGTGATACCTCACTTGGTGGATGGTGGACACATGTACGCCAGGGATCACTGCAGTGGCTGTACTGTGCAGAGATGCAGGTTACACATGGCTCTTCTGTTCACAGGACACTACCCTAGAGAGGTGCCACTGGTGTGAACACTGTAGTTGTTGTTACACATAGACTCGCCAGACTGCATGGTACCCCACTATGAACCTGTGGAGCTACTACATGTCCTTTGTGCATGGTTACTGGAGTAGCCCTTCCATTTAGATTAGCTGTTACGCTATTACAATGTCCCGTGACTACAGGCCATATGTATCCTGTTATTGTACACGCCAATCATGTTCTTGTTTGTCTGTCACATCTCTTCTGCTATTCTAGTATGGGAGAAATGTTTGCATCCTTTGCAAATGAACAGGGTGGATTACATTATTTATTTCATCATAACTGTTTATAAATAAATTAATTAACTACTACTCACATCACTATACAATAACTTTGGTATGCATAATATGCCTGTTCTCCTGTGTAGCATATCTGACATATCAATCTACTATACTATACATTACACATATTTTACATGGTATCCCATAATGCAAAGCATACTTGTACAGCGGGACCACCTTAGACATGTCATTGTCATTATATGCCCATACACATGCGTACTATTACAGTATATCCACATATACTATCCCCTGCTATGGCACGTAATTGTCGGACATACCCTGCCACTGACGGCGGGTCATATTGCATTGTTCTGTTTAAAGCCCTCATGTTGCATCCCTTGTGGTGTCTGTGCTGTTTACCTTGTGGCCCACTGCTGGACGCACAACTTCTACAAGCGTTAGTATGATCAGCAAGACATCACTACATAAATACCATTTCCCACTTTATGCATTGCGGACACTTTTAATTACTGCAAACCAGGCTATACATACACTGACATAAGTTAATACAGAACATGCTATACATACAGTTACATACTGAGTGTTCTACATACCTTGATATCGTTCCGTTATTTCGTCTCTATCTCGCTCTTCTGTATCACTCTTTAAACTGTTTTACGGTATGAGCATACGGTTTGCATATCTGGCAAGTCATCCTTATATACATCGATACCTGCAACATGTGGTTTACTGCCGCCAATTGGTGTTCCTGTGTGACTAATTACGTGCACTTCAGCTATGCAGCTACTCCATTCACCAATTACGCGGCAACAGTGGGGTATAACAGAATTCTCCACTTGGGCGTTGGCCATTTGCCCGACCTTCGGGGAGACGGCCTGTATTGTATTTTGTTGTGTGCAATTGCAACTGCTATGTGTAGAGCCAAGTGTAGTTTGGAGTCATGTCCCCCTTGGATTGTGTGTGACGGCTTGAGTATGTGGTTCTACATGTGATTGTACCTGTCATCGCACCCGTCTGATAAAGGACTATTGCAAACAACACCTGTAACATCACCATTTGTTCCATTATACAGCGGATACAATTTTGCATGCCGCCTTTAAATGTGTCTCTCACAAGGTATGTTAACGGTTCAGCAGATGTAATTGACTAACTGGATGTTTGTGCTGTAATTATGGTCTGTATTGCTATTGTTTCCAGTGTGAGGGATGTAGGCGGGTGTACTTAGCATATACGGTTTTGTGGGGCTTGCATTTCTACGTAGTCCATATATATGTGTGTGGGCTCCTTCCCTAATTAAAGAGCTATCACTTAGTAGACTTCTGTTATGGGATTTTACTTTGGGCCGTTGTTAATTGGTTTGTATATGGTAAGCAGGTGAGGTTGATACTTCCATACATCTGGATGTACGGCGATATGTGCAGGGATATTTCTAAATCACAGCTATCCTGTGTATGTCTGTCCCAGATATTTGCAGTCATTGCAGTGGTGTTGGTGTCTGACCCTCTGTGGCATGGCTTGCCGCCTTTTCATATGGCCATAGTTGGACACTTGCAGATCACACAGTGGTGTTTACAGGCTGACATATAGCCACAGTCAGTACACAGGATAGCACCTACTTATATCCTCATTACATACCTATTGTTCTTGGACTTTGCCTACTTATCAGTTTGCATGTAACATTTCCATTTCTTACATACAGGCATGACTATTTCCTGCAACTATTGCATAATATTTGGGACATACTAATGTCCTAAACTCTTGGACAGTTGCCCTTTGTAATGTTTCATGTCAGGACACACCTGCAAAGGGAGGGGCTGTCCCTCCCAATGTGGGACAAGTGTTTACCGCATGCCTACGGCTAGATATACCTGCACCTACCGTAATCATCTACCTCCGAGTTGGCACCTACAGACACACGATGCGGACACACACACACACATTACAGTCACATGGAAACACACATGGCACCCTCAACATACACATACACAGGCTACATAACTCACAAACACAGTTGTACACGGTACCTACGTGGACCACATCGCCGGCAGCTGTGACTACATGTCCTTACTATCGTCATATAGCTCGCGGTTCTACTGTTCCAGTACTGTGTTCTTTCTGTCTTTCAGCCTCGTGGTTACGCATGTCGGTGTTTGACACATTCCATAGTTGGCGGTATCCTATTTATTTGTACCTCCAAGGTGTTTTGAATGTCGTTGACCTATCTATATATTTGCAGATGTCAGTGACTCCTTATATATCGACATATATCACACTATCGCCCTTTCTATCTGTATTATATATGTGTAGATATATATACATATCTCTGACAGGGGTGGTGACAGGCACGCTACACCTTTCATTGTGTGTTTGTTGGTGTATACTGTGTTTCCTGGACTCTGCACGTTTGTGTCTGTACCTGTCACATTACACACCTGCCATAGGTTAGGATTACCACCCGTCCCACTTTGTGAGGGACAGTCCCTCTTTGTGCAGTTGTGTCCTGCTAAATATTTGTGAACATGGCAAATGTCCTGCAACTTTGAGATGAACATATTCCCTATAGTTTATGTAATAGTTGCATACAACACTTATTCTGTATCTGAACCACCTACATGTTACAGGACATGGAACACGTACCTATGACGATTACTAGAATAAGCTTTTATCTATGCAAAACATTGATGTTCTGGTTTTCTTACTGGCCGGGTGTATGTCGGCCTGCAGACATCTGGCGTATGTCCCACATTGATCATTTGAAATGTGGCAACCCTACCGTACATACATCTTGGCTAGCAATAGTGTTGGGTGGTTGTATACATGATTGCCTGTTTGACTCCTGGCAGTGGTCATTTTACCCTTCAGAGCAGGCGCTATTTGTTCAGGGGTGACTAATGCTGGTTTCACCTGTTCTGTACATCACTGACCGTGATCTGCGCAGTGGTCGGTGAAGCTTAGCCCTGTTTCACGCATATCCGTATAGTCGTATTTAAACATCGCTTACCAGCAGTGGGCAACACATATTTCCGCTAACGTGCTATACATATTCTGATGACCTGCATCAGGAGTGCATTACCCGTGCTGTCGAGATTACATTACATCCCTTGCAAGACGTGGGACCGGGAACATGCACGACGGTCACTGCATATATCACTTGGACATCTGGGGGTTGTACACGTATTATGTAATTTTGTATGTGGAGCACACTACAGCAGTTACTCCACACTGCACTCACATGGACAACTCCGTTAGTTTACATATTGATGAGTCCAGTTAATGGTATGTCCATGTGATGTTTACTGGATGTACTCCGGCATTGGGTGTGTATATCACAATGAGCTACACCCGGTAATGTACTACACCTTCATATGACCGTGGGTGCAGCATGCTGGGGTGACTAATACCTGTCATGGGTACATCCCCTGCCTTGACACAACATCCATGATTACATTATGTGGAGCCCCTCATTAACACAGCGGGGAATCCGTGCTGAGTGTGTGAAGGACAGTGCTTACACATATGTGCTCCCGCGATTGCCTCTGCTCCAGTAAGCGACAGTTGCTTACTCGATGTTGTGGTGACGGGAGACACTGTTTGCCTCGTTTGGTGTTGTGCCTCTGATAATCGGGCGTGTACCTACCGATGTACCTGAGAACCTATACATACAGCACCGACAGATGCCGATAGGCGCATGTACTACAGGTGTTGACATTCCGTGTTCCAATGGCTGTTGCGTGTACAATGTTGAGGGCTGCCTATGTAGGATTCCACAATGGGCCACCTATACATCACAATTTACAGGTGGTAGTGTTTGTGTGCCATCCATTTTACTGTGTGTGCAGGTGGAGAGGGGTGTCAGTCCATGGGGGCCTACACTGTCAGGGTATGTGCTATACATTCCCTCGTTGCCAAGGCGTAGGCATATTGGGCACACCTCTGTCTGCCTACTGGGGCTGGCACAGTGTGTCCGTGGTCTGGATCCCTTTGTGCCTGTGTTGGCCTTAGCAATTGTGGTGGGCTGTGAGGCCCTCCCCCATTTTGACCCTGCTGCAGCTGTTTCCGCAGGATCATATTATGTAGCATGGCACATACTATGAAGATGTGGGCACACGTGCCTGAAGAGTACTGCAAGGCTCCACCAGATGTGTCCAAGCACCAGAGCCGTGATTTCAGCATCCCGAACACACACTCTATGATGATTCTGGTTTGTGCGTGTGCCTCATTATGGCGTTCTTGCATTGGTGTGTGTGTATTTCTGATGGGGGTCATCATCCACGGCTCCAGTGCATAGCCAGCATCCCCCACAAGGTGGCCTTGTGGGATGTCCCCCCCTGACAAATACCTGATACAGCTGTAAGGCATGCCAGATATGGGAGTCGTGGTAGCTTCCAGGGCTGCCAGCATACACATCCATGATAATGCCCTGGGCATTGCACATGACCTGGCAGTTGATGGAGTGGAATCCCTTATGGTTTATGTAGCGCCTACCATACGCACCGGCTGGTGACGTGATATGTATGTGTGAGCAGTCTATCGCACCCAGTACCTCCGGGTAGTTTGCCACACGGTGGAAGTGACGCATATTGCTGGCCAACTCCCCCTGAGTTTGGGGGAAGTATATCTGCTCATTGGCATGTGGTAACATGGCATCCAGGAAATGGTGTAGTACCCTGGATACCGATGCCTGTGAGATCCCCATTATATCTCCAGTTGGCCTTTGAAAGGTACCTGTGGCTAGTATTTGCAAGCTTACACATACCTTCATGTCCACTGGGATGGGTTTCCCTCTGTTGTTTCTGGTTCTCAGGCGTGGCTGGCACAGCTCTACTATTTGTTGTAAGATGTCCCTGTCCACCCTGTAACACTCTACTATCTCCAGATCATGTACTCCCTGGTAGGTTACCCTTGGTCTGAACACTCTTCTCCCCCTCCAAGGCCTACGGTGGTTTTCGGCATCATCCTCCACAACACAGTCGGTCTGTATCACATGCTGATGTATCACAGCTATGGTAGCTCCCAACATGTACATTTTAAAAGTGAACTGAAAAAAAAAAAAAAAAAAAAAAAAAAATATATATATATATATATATATATATATATATATATATATACTTGTTTTCCCATCTTTCTAAACTAGTTTAATCCAGTTTTCAGGTTAGTGCTGAATTCAGGGCTGTGTTACAAGTCTCTGTGTTTGCCCATACTTTACTTGGATAGAAGGAAGTTTCTCTGTTCACTGTGAGAGAGGGAGCTTTCAGCAGCCTATCTGTCCCTGGAGGAGTGGTTTCAACCCAGAAATTAGTAGTTTATTGGCCATTTTGGGCTAATTTCTATCTATTTCATTTCCCTGCTATAAAACCCGCATTTGCACTGTTTTGTACACTGGGTAGTGGCAGTTAGCGAGGGTATAACTATTCCCAGCTCCACAAAGTCTACTCTTCAATTTTTCCTTTGGAACTAGACACACTTTCAACTTAAGCACTCAAATCATTCACTTCTCATCCCGGCACTTGCCCAAAACTCATAGCAAGCACTAATAAACCTTAGCACTAGACCCCTCCTATACTGTAGAGAAGGACAAGGCTCTCTATTCAACCTTACCAGCCAATAAGTAAAACAGTTCACTGTACCTGTCCAGGCATGTCCAAAGGGCAGTTTCAGGTGTACTCTCCTGTCCAGCTGGTGAATCTGGGCATTTTGAGGCAATGTTACAATTGCCTCATGTACACAGACAACCCTTTCCTCCTTCCACCAAACACTAATTCATGCAAGAGATGCAATTATACAGCCAAACTGGAGGCTACGCTCTCTCAACCCAAGACTGGACCAGGCAGTCAAGAGGAGAAGGGAATTACTTGCATCACACCACCAGTCTCCCATAGACCTGTGAAACCAGCACTGGCTAAAAACGCACATAAATACACAAAAAAATACTCAGAGGCTCTAAATAAAAATCTGCAAAAGCAACAGAGACCACCAAAGCAGACATCCAAGCAACCTCCACCCCCCAACACAAACCATGAAACACATACTTCAGAAAACCAGTGTGCCACACAATCACAGCCCTTAAGGCAAAATAACATACCCAACACACTAGTAATAGGTGACTCTATAGTCAGGCACACTGACGTCCCACTCACTAGGCTGAACAAGGAGAAGGTTACTGTTAGTTGCCTGTCGGGTGCCAGGATCCGCCACATAACATAAGCACTCAGGTAACTCCAGAACAAGTACAAATATGACTTTGTCATTGTCCATGTTGGTATGAATAACCTGAGCCATACCTCCCTGGACTACATGAAAATAGACAGGGAGGAGCTCTTTGATCATGTAGCCCAGGCCGGTATGACCCTGACCCTGAGTAGCATCCTGCCCTCACCAAGAATGATACTACGGTACAGAGAATAATTTATCAATTTCAACAATTGGCTAAGCTTCTGATGTCATTCAAAGGGGATCCAGTGTCTGTCAGCCTGGGATGACATGCTCGACAAGCCACGCTGCTTTGCTAGAGACGGCTTGCACCTGCCACCCTTAGGCTTTCGAATACTGGCCAAGGCTCTTGCCACCCCCATAGTGCCTTTTTTAGGCAAGGCTCAAAAGACAAACCCACCACTGTAAATAGCACAAATAACAAAAAACTGAGGGTAATGCTGATCAATGCCACAAGTATAAACCTCAAAATGCACGCACGCAAGGCACTCCTCAGTATGGAGAAAATCGATATATGTGCAGTAACAGAAACCTGGTTTAAGTCTCCAGAGAGCACACCAGCACTACCCGGCTACAACTCATACCATACATTTTGGCCAGAAAACCCGGAACAAAATACAAAAGGTGGGGGAGTATCCATATTCATCAAGGATACCCACACCTCCAGGTCAGTGGCACAGCACGATGCTTCAGAGATCATCAACGTACAACTAACAATGGGCAAAACTGCTATTCAAATTATAGCTTGCTACAGATCACCCACCATGTCCCAGGACCCCCACTCCGCATTCCTGGAAACATAAAGGTCCTATCAAACACCCTGATATTGGGTGATTTCAATTACCCAAACATTAATTGAGAGAACTACACAAGTACGAACTCCTTTGCCCAACATTTCCTAGAATTTATAAACTCAAATGCACTGGATTAACTGGTCAACACTCGCACCAGAGGTGACAACCTATTGGACCTGGTCATCACCAACATGGGCAACCAATGTTCAACACTGGAGGTCAACCCCTTGCTGGTTAGATCTGACCATAAACTAATCACTCTGGATATCCACATTCCGCCACTACCCCCGGTCAAAGAAACCACCGTGAAAAACTTTTCAAAAGCAAACTTCACGTTACTTAAGACCGAGGTGGGAAGTTTCAAAGCCCCCATGCTTAAGGATAATGCTGTCCAAGCTGCAAAATCTTTTACTAATGCACTCTACAGGCACCTACAAGAATGCATGGATCATGTTATCCCAAACAAAACCAAGACTCATTCCTCCAAGGAAAGGAAACCAGTCTTGTGGACTCCTGCCATAAACAAGCTATACAATAGAAGGAGGAAACTAGTATAGAAAAGAGTAAAATCCCAAGAAGGGAAGACATCCCTGATCAGTATCAGAAAGAAACTATGTTCCCTCATAAAATCATCCAAGGCTAGCTTCGAAAGAAAAATTGCCATGGACTCCAAAGATAACCACAAGGCATTCTTTATCTATGTCAAGAATCTAAATGGCAATTCTCAGATCTGCTCGGAGTTAGTGCAGAATGGCACAAAATACACTGAACCAACCGATATAGCCAACATCCTAGCAGACAGGTTCAGTGTAAACTTCATCCCCCTCTCACCCCCAAAAGGGCCCATAACTATACCAGAAGAATGTAGTGCCCCTGAACTCACAGACACTCAGGTTAAAACAGCCCTCTCCAAAGCCCGAAACACAGCATCAATGGAACCGGAAGGTGTTCCAGGCTGCGTCCTTCACGAGCTCAAGAGATGAACTAACCCCTCACCTAAACACACTGTTTAAACTCAGCATCTCCACAGGCTATGTGCCCACAGAGTGGTGCACAGCAATGGTTATTCCGCTCCACAAAGGTGGAGCTACAACGGACCCCAGGAGCTATCACCCTATAAGCCTGGTTAGCTTGGTCTACAAAGCTATGGAGCACATCATCATGGATCTCATTAACAGAGACATTGGAAACCTCCAAACACTGGACCCTACCCAGTTCGGCTTTGTTAAGGGCAGATCATGTCTCCTAAACCTGGTGGACTTATTTGAGACAGTTACCAATGCTATAGACGAGGGAAAAGTGGTCCACACAGCCTACCCAGACCTCAGAAAGGCCTTCAACACCATTCCCCACTCAGGTATTATAGACAAGCTCACCAGCCTGAATATAAACCCCTACATCATGAGATGGGTTGCCAACTGGCTCACAGACAGAACCCACATGGTAAGAGTTGCAGGAGCTAGGTCTGACTCTAAACCGGTTACAAGTGGCATTCCCCAGGGCTCAGTCCTAGGACCCCTCCTGTTCGGCATATACTTCTCAGAGGTACAGGCAAGCACAGGAGGACTATGGCTGACCAAGTTCACAGATGACTGCAAACTAGGGGCTATAATTGACTTTCCAGCTGACACAGACATCCTCCAAGAGGGTCTCACTGAGACAGATATCTGGTGTCAAAACCATGGCCTCAAGCTAAATGCCAAAAAGTGCATAGTCATCCCCTTTGGAAAAAACAAAGTACCCACAAGCTACCACATAGGTAGTACCCCTAAATATGGAAGACGTAATAAGGGATCTGGGGACCCAAGTAGATAGTTACCTCTCCTTTGATAATCACATTGCCAAAGTGGTTAGAAAATCCTTCTATTTGGCCCACCTAATCACAAAAGAGTTTGCATCCAGATCAAAAGAGGTCATTGGGCCCCTCTACACATCACTCATCAGACCCATCATAGAGTACAATGCCCCATTTGGGATGTACCTTACAAGACACCTGCAACAACTGGAAAGACCACATAAGTTCCTCCCCAAGAGGATCACTGGCCTCAAGCAGATGCCCTATGCAGTGCGACTGAAGAAACTCCAGCTGTACTCGGTTGCATACCGCCTACTCAGAGGTGATCTCTGCCTGACATACAAGGCCATGTCCAACCCAGAATTGATGGACATGCTCCACCTAAAGAAAACTATATCCCCTCAAGCCACATGTTCCAGGGATCTAAACCTCACCACAACAATAAATAGGATGTGCTGGAGAGATAGATTCCTGTCCCAGAGACTTCCCATGCTCTGGAACAAGATTCCAATCTACATTAGGCAGAGCTCTTCGCTAACTGTCTTCAAGAGAAACCTTGACGAGTGGATGTGAAACAGAAAGTTTACCCCAGGGATCACTTCAATGGCTCTTCTGGACAGAGGCACAGGGAACTAATGTAAGGGGACGGCGAAACCCAACACATTCCAGCTAGGCTTATAAATGCCTTTGGGCAGATTGCCTAGTACCTACCTATGAACCTATGTTGTTATATAACACAAATATTAATTTTCTGTGTTAATCTCCTGAGCTCATAGTGTTACCAGAAATACATGGTTTGGCTTTACTCTGTCTTTCTTTCATAATCTCCAGTTTTAGCATACCTAAATGTTTTTCATTGTACCCTCATTCCTTAAAATCATTTAGCATAGCCACTACTTGCTCCTCACTTCTCGTTATTATCAATGTTCAAACAACTTGCTCGTAGGAGCTGGCTGCTGAACACTCCTTTAAAAACATGATCGGCATGAATACTTATCCTATGCATGTACTTATTTATCTGAATTTCTTTCTTATAGATAGATGTGACAATATCATCCCTTGACCTTTCTATTTTCACATCTAAATAGTGTATTTCACTATTGAGAAATGAACAGTGAACCTAAGAAAATCAGTACTCATATTAAGACATTCAACAAATAACATGAGTTCAGACCCATCACCTTTCCAAATCATAAATGCATTGTCCATGAAATGTTTACATAGTAATACATTCTGTATAAAGTTCATTGGACCTTCATGTACATACTGATTTTCCCAGTGCTCTACCATAATACTGGCATATATGTTGGCTATGGGAATTTTCATTTGCCACAACTGCCTTTTGATGGAAGACAATATCTTGAAACATAAAAACATTGTTATTCAAAACATTGTTATTCAGAACCACATCTGTTAATTCACATACAGTCTCAACTTCTCTAGCAGGCATGTTACTATATGTACACAAAAATTCACATAATGCATCAATCCCAAAAATATTAGGAATTACTGTGAATAAGGACTCAATATCTAGAGCCACAAAGACACAATTTCTTTTAGTATTCATTCTGTGCCATTCATACAGCTATTGTAAAAAGTCTCCAGTATCCTTCACATACATTTTCAAAATCAAACTATTAAGTACTGATTGGGGGTATACAGAAATAGGCTGAGTTACCCGCCCACCTCCAGAGACAATTGGTCTCATCAGTGGACATTCGAAACATTTGTGCACTTTCAGGAGCCCATACATTACTGGTGTGACAGGACAGGAAACAGGAAAATAATGGACTAAATCCATTTATCACCATTAAAATGCAATTCATAAATGCACATATTTACTCTACTTATATATTTCTTAATCTCAGACAAATTTATCTTAGTAACGGTGGTCTTATCCTCTAAAAAAATCAAACATTGATGATGCATAGTCATTCCCATTCATTTTAACTACAGTTCCACCCTTGTCTGCCTGTTTGATTATGATTTCACTATTATTTTGTAACTTCAAAAAAGCATTGTATTCTCTAGAAGTTAGGTTATACCACCAATTCCTCTCCTTATGTGCATTCAATTCACATAGCTCTTTTTCACAAACATTGCCAAATACATTTAAAAAATGGAGGATTTTCTGGTATAAAGGTGCTATCTCTCTTAAATACATTAGACATACTTAGCACTGAGTCTGTAAAAGTTAGCTTCAAGTTTAAATTTCTTACAAATACCTTTAAGTCGGTAATGTCATCTACAACTGTATCAATACAGGTCAGAATAAATGTTAAGTCATTCTGCAATACTAACAAGTCCTCCGCTTCAAGATCTATACCCAATAAATTAATTATCATTTGTTGGATTGGTTGCTCGGATATTTGGAGTATCTCAGTGTTTGCTGATCACTGCTTCTCCATCTTACCCCTCCTCCTTCTCCACTTCCTGGTGCTCTCCCTCTCGATTGGTCTCATTTCTGTGTTTCCACTGCTTCCAGTAGATTCGAATATATCAGAACCTGTTGAAAAATCTCAGGTGGCTAGATTGTACCACTCTGTGGATTCAGTTCTATTCCTGCTGTATTTTTAAAAGGGGGATCCGTAGATGTTATCAACACATTTCTATTAGAGGAGTTGGGGTGTAGTAGCAATATTGTTTCCAGATGAATGTTAATTATTATATTCATTCTGTTCAGACTAGGAAAAATGTGTATAGTGCATACATAGAGGTTTTCTAGGTAGAGATCTGATTCTTTACCCCTGTCTTTGGAGCATGGTTCAAGCGGTTCTTTGACCAGTAGAAAATATTGCCCTATCTAAAGTCATTTAGATCTCTTAACAGCTTATGTTTTTTTTTTTTCATAGCCTGCAACTTTTTATCAGGTCTGGTCATTCTTTCAATCATCTGATTATATATATCTGAATGCTCATAAGAATTCGACATAGCAGTCACATCACTTTCAACCCATATCACCTCTTTATGCAAATTATTTTCTGCTTTAGAGAAAAACTGATTCATTCAATTCATATATTCTACACCAAGTTTCAAATTCAGTTCTTGACATTTTTTAACAGTTCAGGGTAAGTATTCCCAGAAGATGGCATTTTTAATATTCTCAAACAACGTGGGACCACCCCAAGCTACAAACAG
>NC_056737.1:1499841624-1499866624 GCF_019279795.1 Protopterus annectens | reverse complement strand
TGCCAATGAGCACATATACTTTTGCCGAATGCAGGAGGAGTTGGCCAGCAATATGCATCTCTTCCACCATGTGGCAGAATACCTGGAGGTACTGGGTGCAATAGACTGCCCGCACATACACATCAAGTTACCACCCGGTGAGCAAGGAAGGTGCTACAAAAACCGCAAGGGCTACCCCTCCATCAACTGCCAGGTCATGTGCAATGCCCAGGGCATTATCATGGATGTGTGTGCTGGCAGCCATGGAAGCTATCACAACTCCCACATCTGGCATGCCTCACAGCTGTATCGGTTATTTGCCAGGGGGGACATCTCAAATGGCCACCTGGTGGGGGATGGTGGCTATGCACTGGAACCGTGGATGATGACTCCCATCAGAAATTCACACACACCCATGCAGGAACACCATAATGAGGCACATGCACAAACCAGAATCATCACAGAGCATGTGTCTGACTTGCTGAAATCACGGTTTCATTGCTTGGACATATCTAGTGGAACCTTGCAGTACTCTCCAGACATGTATGCCCACATCTTCATAGTGTGTGCCATGCTACACAATATGGTCCTGCGGAAACAGCTGCAGCAGGGACAGAATGGTGAAGGCCGTCACAGCCCACCACGATTGCCAAGGGCCCCACATGCACAGAGGTACTCAGACCACGAACACCCTGAGCCAGACCCGGTAGGCAGACGGAGGCATGCCCAGTATGCCCATGCCTTGGCAAAGAGGGAACGTATAGCACACACACTGACAGTGTAGGCACCTAGGGACTGACACCTTTCTCCACCTGGATACACAGTAAAATGAATGGCACACACACAAGACTACCTGTAAATTGTCATGTATATGCAGTCTACTGTATGTATCCAACATAGGCAGCCCTCAACTATTGCACACACAACAGCCATTGGCACAAGGTAAGTCAACACCTGAACAGTAAATTAAGCTATCAACACCTGAACAGTAAATTAAGCTGCCAGCATATGCAGATACTGTATGTATAGATTCATAGGTAGGAACTTGGCCAACTGCCAGAGGCCATTTATAAGGCCAGGCAAAATGTGTCAGCTTTTGCTACCCCATTGATTCATTAACCATCCCTCTGTGGAGCAGAGCCAATGGCGGGATCCCTGGGTTGCATCCACTGTTCCCCATCCACCCTTCAAGGTTTCCCTTGCAGAGTGTTAGTGAGGGGCTCTGTATAATGTAGTTAGGGATGTTGTTCCAAAGTATGGGGAGCGTCTGTGACAGGAAGCTGTCCCTCCAGCATCTTCCCGTTATTGTTGTGGCAAGGTTAGCTCACTACAGTGTGTGGCTCACTGTGACATGGATTCCCATAGTTAGAGCATATCTATTAAGCCTGAGTTTGACATGGTTGTGTTGGTCAGTGGAGATCATCTCTGGGTAAACGCGATGCCACTGAGTAAAGCAGGGCTTTATTCAGTCTGGCTGCATAGGCCATATGTTGGAGGCCAGTATTCCCCTTGGTGAGGTACATTCGTGGACCCCCCAGCTGTTGGACGTGTCCTCTGAGGTACATCCCACATGGGTTATTTTACCCTATGATGGGACTGATGAGTGATGAGTAAAGGTGCACTATAAACCCAGTATGTCTAGATGGGAATCCTTTAGTAGTCAGATGGCCTACATAGAAGGATGTCCCAATGACTGTGGAGATATGATAGTCACAAGGGAGCTCACTATCTATTTTAGTCCCCAGATACCCCATTACCTCTGTATTAAAGTGTCTGCCGCTCATGTGTTAATATGTGGGTGCCAATACCACAATGGAATGACCACGCAGTTAGTGGCACTTGGCTGGAGGCCGTGTTATTGGCACCCTGTGACATTCTCTGTGAGGCCCCTTGAGGGATGTCCGTGTCAGCTGGACTATCAATCATGGCACCCAGTTTGCAGTCATTGCCAAACATGGCCTGTCGTCATCCACCTGTGTTTACCTGTACATCTGAGACATATATGCCAAACACTAGGGCTCCCAGGACTGAGTACTGTGGGACACCAGTCATGACTGTTCAAGAGTTGTACCTGGAGACCGCTAGTCGTATCATGTGGGTTCTGTGTGTAAGCCCGTTGGCAACCCAACCTGTGATGTATGGGTGAATGTACAGGCTGGTGTGTTTATCAATAACACCTGAGTGGGGCATGGTGTCAAAAGCCTTGGTGAGGTCCAGGTAGTATGTGTGACCCACCACCCCTGTCATCTAACGTCTTGGTGACTGTATGTAAGACTTCAAACAGGATCAATAGGCATGAACTGCACTCAACCAAGCTAACCTGGGTTGGATCACTTGTTCAAGGGTTACCAATGTCATTGTTAATGAGTGCCATGAGGATGCGAACCATACCATTGCAGACCAGGCTAGTCAGGCTTATGGGGTAGTAGTTACCATGGGCAGTTGTGATTTCTCTGTGACGAAGTGGAATAACCATTGCCATGCGCCATTGTATGGGCATGTAACATGTGGAGAGGCTGAGGTAGGAATGCTAAATTAGGTGTGGGGGCAGGATGTCTTGTACAGTTTGCAAGATGCAGTCTGGGTCAAAATCTGCTTTCATTTACGCTGTGTTCTGCTGTTAGAGAGGGCCATTTCCACCTGTGTGTCTCTGATTTCATAGTTTCATAGTTTCATAGTAGTGTACTAGGCTATCTGCCCGGGGGCATTTATAAGCCTAGCCAACAGTGATGTGGCTTTACGCCACCCCATACTATATAGTTGCGCCTCTCTAGTAGTGACACATGTGGAACCCCATTATTTAGTAAACTATACCTCTGTCTAGTAGTGACACTGAGGTCACTCCCGGGGTAAACTTGCGATCTTCCATCCATGCATCGAGATTTTTGTTGAACAGTGCCAATGAATGGCTCTGTCTCACGTGAACTGGGATTTTGTTCCAGAGTATGGGTAACCTCTGTGTTATGAATCTATCCCTCCAGCATGTCCTATTCATATTTGTGCAGAGGTTGAAATCTTTAGCTCGTGTGGTTCTGGTGGATTTGGATTTTTTGAGATGGAGCATGTCCATCAATTCCTGGTTGGACATGGCCCTGTATGTTAGGCACAAATCACCTCTGAGCAGGCGGTATGCTACTGAATAAAGCTGGAGTTTCTTTAATCTAGCTGGATAAGGCACATGTTTTAGACCTATGATCCTCTTGGTGAGGTACTTCTGGGGTCTTTCCAGTTGTTGCATGTGCCGGGTGAGATACATCCCAAATGGAGCATTATATTCAATCATGGGCCTGACAAGGGAGGAATACAGAGGTACAATGACCTCCTTTGATCTGGATGAGAATCCCTTCATGATGAGATGGGCAAGGTAGAAAGTCTTTCTGACCACTTTGGCAACATGGTTGTCAAAGGAGAGGTCACTATCGACTTGAGTCCCCAGGTCTCTGATTACATCTTCTGTATTCAGTGGGTTATTGTCTACGTGATAGTTTGTGGGTACTTTGTTTTTCCCAAAGGGATGACTATACATTTTTGGCGTTAAGTTTGAGGCCATGATTCCGGCACCAGTTGTCCGTTTCAGTGAGACCTTTCTGTAGGATGTGTGTGTCGGCAGGTGAATCCACTATGGCACCCAGTTTGCAGTCATCTGCAAACTTTGTCAGCCATAATCCTTCCATATTTGCTTTCACATCTGAGAAATAAATGCCGAATAGGAGTGGACCCAAGACTGAGCCCTGTGGGACACCACTTGTGAAGGGTTTGAGTCTGACATGGCTCCAGCAATTTTAACCTTATGGGTTCTGTTTTTAGCCAATCTGCTACCCATCTTGTGACATATGGATTTACATTTAGGCTGCTGAGCTTGTCAATGATGCCAGAGTGTGGTACTGTGTCAAAGGCCTTAGCCAAGTCCAAATAGGCTGTGTGGACAGCCTTGCCCTCATCGATGGCACTAGTGACTGTCTCAAAGAAGTCAACCAGGTTTAAGAGGCAGGATCTGCCTTTTACAAAACCGAACTGTGTGGGATCAAGGGTCTGCAGATCCCCAATGTCGCCATTTATGAGTTCCATGATGATTCTTTCCATAGCCTTACAGATCAGGCTGGTCAAACTTATGGGGCGGTAGTTACCTGGGTCAGTAGAATTTCCCCCTTTGTGGAGTGGGACCACTGTTGCTGTGCGCCAGTGTTCAGGTACATATCCTGTAGTGAGGCTAAGATTGAATAGAGTTCTTAGGGGCGGGTTCAGTTCATCTTGGAGTTCACGTAACACGCAACTGGGAATGCCATCGGGTCCCATAGATGCTGTGTTTTTTGCCTTGCTGAGTGCTGATTTCACCTGTGTGTCTGTGATGACAGGTAGGTTACATTCAGCAAGGATAGTTACTTCATCTTTAGGGGGTGAGGGAGGGGAGAAATTTGCACTGAACCTATCTGCCAGAATGTTGGCAATGTCAGTAGGGTCAGTGAATTTTTTGTCATTGTGTACTAGTTCAGAGCATATCTGAGAATTTCCTCCCAAGGTTCTGACATAATTGAAGAAGGCGTTGTGATTGTCTTTGGTATCCTTGGCAATCTTTTTCTCAAAGTTTGCTTTAGATGTTTTTATGAGAGAGCGTAGTTTTTTACTTGTGCTGATCAGGGAAGCCTTTCCCTTGTGGGATTTGGCTCTGTCCTGCAGTAGCTTCCTTCTTTTGTTGTACAGTTTGTTTATAGCCGGGGTCCACCAAACCTGGCGTTTTCCCTTGGTGGAGAGGGTCTTGGTTTTAGTTGGGATTGCCTGATCCATGCATTCCTGGAGATGTCCGTAGAAGGCTTTTGTGAAGGATTCAGCATTTTGGGATGTGGTTTCCATTAACCCAGTAGGCTTAAAGGATATCATTTCTGACTTAAGGAGCGCAAAGTCAGCTTTTGAAAAGTTTTTCACTGTAGTCTTTTGATCTGGGGGTGGGGTGGAGATATGTACATCCAACGTGATCAGTTTATGATCAGATCTTACTAGTGAGGGGTTATATCCGGTGGAGCATTTGGACCCCATGTTTGTGATAATCAGGTCAAGTATATTATCTCTCCTCGTAGAAGAGGTGACCAGTTGCTCCATAGCATTTGAGTTTATGAATTCCAAGAATCTTTGGGCCAGGGTGTTAGGGCTAGAATAGTGGGCCCAGTCTATGTTGGGGTAATTGAAGTCACCCAATATGATGGTGTTTGGTGTGACATTCATATCCTCCAGTGTTTTCAGGAATGCTTGATGGGATTCCTGGGATTGGGAGGGTGTTCTATAACATGCGACCAGTTGTATGGCAGTTTTGCCTATGGTGAGTAAAACTTGTATGGTTTCTGATGCTTCATGAGTAGCCACCAATCGAGAGGTGTAGGTGTCCTTTATGAAAATGGACACTCCCCTCCTTGTGGTTCGGCCTGGAACTTGAGGCGAAGCATGATATGAGGTATAGCCTGGTAGCGCTGGAGTGCTCTCAGGAGCCTTGAACCAGGTTTCAGTTACTGCACAGACATCGATGTTCTCCATACTGAGAAGTGCTTCGAGTGCCTGCATCTTGAGATTTAGACTTCTGGCGTTGAGCAGCATTACCCTTAATTTTTTCCATTTTGTTTTTATGGAGGTTGATTTGTCCTTTGAGCATTGCCTAAAAAGGCACTATGGGGTGGCAAGAGCCTTGGCCAGTATCCGAAGCCCAGTGGTGACAGGTGCAAGCCATCCCTTGAAGCAACGTGGCTTGTCCAGCATATCATCCCAGGCTGACAGACATTGGATCCCCCTAGAATGACACCAGTGATTAAGCCAATTGTTAAAACTGATCATTTTGTATTTGTACTGAGGCATCATTCTTGGCGAAGGCAGGATGCTGCTCAGGGTCAGGGTCATACCAGTCTGGGCTACATAATCGGAGAGCTCCTCAATGTCTCTTTTCATGTAGTCCAGGGAGGTACGTCTCAGGTCATTCACACCCGCATGGACAATGACTGAATCATATTTGTACTTGCTTTGGAGTGACCTGAGTGCATGTGTAATGTGGCAGATCCTAGCCCCCGATAGGCAGCTCACCGTTACCCTCTCCTTATTCAGCCTGGTAAGTGGAACATCGGTGTGTCTGACTATAGAGTCACCTATTACTAATGTCTCTGGTATAGTATTTTGCCTTAGGGGCTGTGATTGTGTGACACACCTGTTGCTTGAGGTATGTGTTGTAGGTGTTGTGTTTTGTGGGGGTGTATTTCTGGGTGTCTGCTTTGGAGGCCTCTGTTGTTTTGGTAAGTTTTTTACAAGAGCCTCCGAGTATGTCTTTGTGTTTTTATGTGTTTGGTTTGCATTGGTGGTGGTTATATGTGTGACTGGTTTTGCTTTGGGTGTGGGTACCATCTCTTCCTGACTGGTCTTGCCAGTCCTGAGTTGAGAGAGTTCAGCCTCCAGTCTGGCTATATAGTTGCATCTCTCACAAGTATATGTGTTAGTAGGAAGGAGGAGATGGTTGTCTGTGTACATGAGACAATTGTAACATTGTCTTAAGATTCCCAGATTAACCAGCTGAACAAGAGAGGATGCTAGTGGTCTACCACTCGACATACTAGAATATTATAAGGAGTGTTGTGCCTTTAAGGGAAGTGGGTATTCACAGGGTAGTGGATGCCTGTGGTGCTTACTTTAGGGTAAGAGTGCTTGGTTTTATTATGAGTGCTTGCTAAGGATAGAAGTTCCGAAAACAAGTGCTAATATATACAGCTAGATAGACTGAGTAGAGCTTCTAAGGGAAAAATTGAAGAGCAGACTTGGCGGAGCCAGAAAAAGTTAAAACCTGTATAGAATAGTTTACACCTGTATAACCGCTGTTGCGCTAGGCGCCCGACCGCGCAAAAGCGCAAAACGCCCTGAGGCGGATTTTTATACAGGGAACTTGAAAAGAGCTGGAAATGGTCCAAGGCAACCAATGAATTACAGCTCAAGTGCTGAGATCACTTCCCCCAGGGACAGATAGGCTGCTCAAGGCTCCCCACTCCCACTGGTGAGCTCAGAAACTTCCTTCTATCCAAGTAAGGCGATGGCCAACACAGGAACTACACACAGCCCAGAATACAGCAAAGCCTGTATACTGGTCTTAACTAGTCGAGCAAAGGCGGGAAAACAAGGAGTATTTTTTTTTTGTTTTTTGTTTTTTTAGAAAAGAACACAGAAATGCAGTTAGGCAAACAGTAAAATCGATTAACACAGGCTAGCACACTTTAGTGAGCAGCCTCAGCAATTAATTAGCAAAAAAACAGTAATATTCGACCAGAGTCGACCAAAATGCTACTTTTAAGTGCAGATACTTTAGAATACAGCAGAAAAACACAAAAACAGTTGTATCTTATTAAATGAAAGCCAGAGAGGACAATGCAGATAAAAAGCCAAAAGTACTTAAATCAGGAAAGTGGTCGCTTCTTTCAGTTCTCTGTAGCCAGGACCCCTCTGCAGGACCACGTGGAGCTCTGCTTAGGTATATAGCCAAAAAAACGCCTGAGGCGGATTTTATACAGGGAACTTGAAAAGAGCTGGAAATGGTCCAAGGCAACCAATGAATTACAGCTCAAGTGCTGAGATCACTTCCCCAGGGACAGATAGGCTGCTCAAGGCTCCCCACTCCCACTGGTGAGCTCAGAAACTTCCTTCTATCCAAGTAAGGCAATGGCCAACACAGGAACTACACACAGCCCAGAATACAGCAAAGCCTGTATACTGGTCTTAACTAGTCGAGCAAAGCCGGGAAAACAAGGAGTATTTTTTTTTGTTTTTTGTTTTTTTAGAAAAGAACACAGAAATGCAGTTAGGCAAACAGTAAAATCGATTAACACAGGCTAGCACACTTTAGTGAGCAGCCTCAGCAATTAATTAGCAAAAAAACAGTAATATTCGACCAGAGTCGACCAAAATGCTACTTTTAAGTGCAGATACTTTAGAATATAGCAGAAAACACAAAAACAGTTGTATCTTATTAAATGAAAGCCAGAGAGGACAATGCAGATAAAAAAAGCCAAAAAGTACTTAAATCAGGAAAGTGGTCGCTTCTTTCAGTTCTCTGTAGCCAGGACCCCTCTGCAGGACCACGTGGAGCTCTGCTTAGGTATATAGCCAAAACAAACGCCCTGAGGCGGATTTTTATACAGGGAACTTGAAAAGAGCTGGAAATGGTCCAAGGCAACCAATGAATTACAGCTCAAGTGCTGAGATCACTTCCCCCAGGGACAGATAGGCTGCTCAAGGCTCCCCACTCCCACTGGTGAGCTCAGAAACTTCCTTCTATCCAAGTAAGGCAATGGCCAACACAGGAACTACACATAGCCCAGAATACAGCAAAGCCTGTATACTGGTCTTAACTAGTCGAGCAAAGGCGGGAAAACAAGGAGTATTTTTTTTTTGTTTTTTGTTTTTTTAGAAAAGAACACAGAAATGCAGTTAGGCAAACAGTAAAATCGATTAACACAGGCTAGCACACTTTAGTGAGCAGCCTCAGCAATTAATTAGCAAAAAAACAGTAATATTCGACCAGAGTCGACCAAAATGCTACTTTTAAGTGCAGATACTTTAGAATACAGCACTACTTTTCGGGTAGTGCTGTGGGCTCTTTAGGGAGTGAAGTATGCACCGAATGTATCTGCAAGGATGTTGGCAATATCAGTAGGGTCAGCATATTTTGTGCTATATTTCACTGGCACAGTGAAAATCTGTGTGTCACCACATAGATCCTTGACATAGCCAAAGAAGGCTTTGTGGTTATCTTTCGAATCCTTGCGTATTCTGCTGCTGATGTTAGCCTTGGATGATGTCATGAGGGACCTACGTATCATACTAATAGTGGTCACGGATGTCTGCCCTTCGTGGGATTTGCTGTGTGTCTGGAACACTGTCCTACATCTGTAGTATAGCCTTTTTATTGCAGAGGTCCACCAGACCAGTGTCCTTGTCTAGGAGAAGTGAGTCTTGGTTTACCAGCAATGGCACAATCCATACATCCATGTAGGCACTTATAGACTGCATTTGTAAATCTGTCTGTATCTTGAACAGGGTTTCCCCTTAGCGTGCGGGCTGTGAAACCCCCCACCCCTGTCACTAGTAGTGTAAATTTAGCTGTAGGAAAGGTATACACTGTGGTATCCGTGGGTGGGGGAGATGCTAGGGTGTGGAAACACTGAATAGTTCATGGTCAGATCTAACCAGTGACCGGTTAACCTCCACTGTGGTGCAACTGTTGCCATTGTTGGAGATGACCACATCTAGTAGTTTCCATCCCACGTGAGGGAGGTTACCATCTGATACAGGGCATATGAGGTGATACATTCCAGGAAGCACTGGTCCTGGAAATGAGTACCGGAGTATGTTTCCCAGTTAATGGTATGGTAGTTGACATCGACCAATGCCAGGGTGTGCGTTAGGACTGTCGTGTTCTCCACTGTCACCAGGTAGGTGGAGTGGAGGTCCTGGCCATGGAGGGTGATCTGTAGCAGGCCACATTCCACATTGCAGTTGTGGCTGATGTTAGCTGCACATGGATGATCACAGAGCTATCATGCTGCCCCACTAACCTGGAGGTGTAGGTATCCCTAATGAACATGGATACAGCCCCTCCATGTCTGTCAGTCCATGTTCTGTGGCTGAAATGTGTGGTATGGGTTGTAGTCTGGTAGTGCTGGTGTGCTGTCAGGAGCCTTAAGACAGATTTCAGTTAATGCACAGATGTTGATGTTGTCCATCCTGAGGAGTGCTGTGAGTGCAAGCATGTTGTGATAACAACCCCTGGTGTTGAGTAGCATAAACATCATTGAATCTGCTATTGTGCTATTTCCTGAGCTTGTATTCACCTTCGAGACTCTCCTAAATAAGGCACCATGGGGGCGCCAATAGCCTTGGTCAGTATTCCAAAGCATAAGGCTGACACATAGGCCGGTATGGTATCATTGCATGCATGTTCCCCATCTGTGCTTGTTTTTCATCTCTCCTGTAGGTAACCTAGTGGTAATCAATAGAAAGCCTTAAACTTATACAAGTCTTCTAGCTTCCAAGATAGGCTTTTGGAGTGACTAAGTATCAGTGTTCTGTATTTTCTTGTTATACTCTACTGTTTCCTGACTACATGGTGAGTTCACACTGTATATTGTGATCTGAAGGTCTGTTTATGCACATATTATGGCTGTGATGGCCTGCACATTAGAGGTTCACAGATAGCCTACTATCTATCTGCCCAAGGGCAATTAGAAGCATAGCAACAGTGTGTTGGACTTCCCCGCACCATTGATGAAGTAACTGAGCCTCTGTCAAGCATAGCCAATGAAGCAATTCCAGGCAGAGTTGCTGGAAGCTGTTGAAGACTGGGGTTGTGGAGGGTGATAGGGGCACTTACTGATCTATAGAGGGCATGTTAATGTGACATTTCAACACCAGTCAATTCCACATACAGGTCTTGCAGCTATCAAACTGGACAGGCTCCCCCACCGCCTGGCTGTATGGTTCTGGGACACATGATCCCAGGGGTGTATAGTCTGTTACCCATTCACACAACAAGGTTTCCTTTGAAGTGTGTCAGTGAGGGGCTATGCCTAATCTAGTTAGGAATGTAATGTACTGTCTCACAGTACATTTTTTATGTGTTGTTATGTCAAGAGTACGTGAAGCTCAGTGAGTTTAGGGGCTTCCGCCCTTTGCTTAGCCTAGCTTACATATAGAAATCATCTAAATAAGAAATAGGCGGAAGCAACGGTAATGTCAACAGCGTAATGGTTACAGCATCTGCATAGTATCTGTGCATTCGAGGTTAAAATCCAGATAAAGGCAGGGATGTTTATCATGTGCAAAAGTATACCTTAACCACAGCTTGCATATATAGGTAGTAATCGTCTGTATAATAAACATTCGATTCACCCATATAAACCTATGTGTGCAGGAAAGTACAGTCAACAGAGACGGTAATGTCATGTCAGCACATAGTGAGATGTTACGTCACTGACATGTATATATCCGGAGTAGTTAGCGCATGTGGCCATGTTTATGTGCACAGGTTAAACATTACAACGTTTGTTTAATGCGTTTAACCGCTGCTATAATGTCACACAAACACTTTTAAACATGCTTACAACTGCTTAAATGAGCCTTATTCTGCAGTAAATAACATTCGTAAAGCATCGCAGGTGTCGAACCCTGGATCAAGCACACTATAGTCATGGGACGTACCACTAAGCCATCTGAAGTGTACACATGTTTCATGGCCCTGAGACTACACTTTATATCATATGCATTTCACTGTAATGATCACAAATGGGACAGTGGCTTTGTGTACATATGTACAGTACATTGTAATGTACTGTAGTTTGTGAACCAACACATTCCAGTCTACAGATGTATTACTGTTACAAACTAATACGATATATATATAATATATATATATATATATATATATATATATATATATATATATATATATACATATGTCAGTGATGTCTGCACACACACACACACACACACACACACACACACACACACACATATATATATATATATATATATATATATATATATATATAGTTATATTATACAGTTACATTAATAGTCATATATATATAAGCATCTATGAACACGCTTCATGACACAAAAGCACTCCAAAGGAATTGGAGTGTACACAAAACACATGCAGCTCTGGTATTATAACAATTAATGTTAACCTAATTCACCATAGAAGGGGTGGTTGTTGTGTATGTGAAAATTGGGGTGGGGGAGGAATGATAGGTAATGTAATTATGCATCAAGGAGGGCCTGGGTCGGATGTCCAAAATGTGAACTGGAGGGGCATACATGGAGTATGGGGACAACATAAAATGGACACAAAGCAAGAACCTTACTCATTCATAATACACCCTGTCATGTCACATTGCAACACCTACTTTCACAAACATATGAACATTAACATGTATCAGACATATGCACACCAACTGATTGTCACATTTGTTTTCAGTAGTGAGGAATGTCTGTAGTACAATGTATATTCTAAACACCATAAAATTCGTGCATATCTCAGATGCCTTAGTGGTAAGGTCAGTGACTGTGGTGTTCATGGTCACGGGTTAAAGACCTGCAAGGGCTGTATGGTTATTTTGAGGGCAAGAATAATGGCTTTTGAATGCAGGTGGAGTAAAGAACTCTTAAGCAGTTGTAAGCGGGTTTCCACGTGTTTGCGCAATGGTAAGTGGTGCTTCAACATGGTAAATGGTGAAGTGCTTCACACGTTTGACCTTTGCTTAATGTCGCAGACCAGGGGAAAACCTGCTCACAATCGCGTAAATGTGTGCTATTCACACTTTCCCTACCAGTGCCTGCTCTGAGAGGTAAAATAATAAGACCTTCCAGGAGTAGAACCCACAACCATGTACTCCATCCTCAGAGTAACCTAACACTAAGCTACCTGGGATGTACCTATCCCAGTTGTCTATGCAGATAGGTTAAAACACAAAAGGGAGGAATGTGTTGAAATAGGACAACCCGCCATGTACCCAATTAAAGGTGTATGCTCATATATAGATATATAGATCTATATATATATATATATATATATATATATATATATATATAGAGAGAGAGAGAGAGAGAGAGAGATACATAAATACATGTCGATATATACAGGTCTACATATATATATGTAGATATATAGATAGGTTAGAAACATCTACACATCTATGGAGGTACAGATAAATGTATGCAATAATGTATATATCTATATGCATACACACACACACACACACACACACACACACACATATATATATATATATATATATATATATATATATATATATATATATATATATATATATATATATATATATATATATATATATATATATAGATACACATACATACATGTCTGTAGACAGCATCCGAAGTGGTCATATCTGAGTATAACATGGACCGCAGCAATCACACATTCTGCCCCCCCCCCCAAACAATATGAAAATAACATATGAAGAGTATATGCCAATACACTATTACAAATATGTTCTATGGACACAGTCACCAACACAACTGCATTGACTGCAAATATCCATGACAGAATTACACAGACAACTTTCATTTTGCAAATCTTTATTACATTCTGATGTATTGCCAAAAGGATTCAAGGACTAACAGTATCTGCATGCTGTACAGGAAGCATTTAATAGTGCCTTAATGAATTAGCCTGCATTTACCATATTATTTGTCCACTAAGGGATAGGTGTTCACATAGGGAAAGAACACCCACACACATATTGACGTTGTATAAAAGCGGTTCCCACACACCTGCCAGTGCTATGTACACCCACAAACATCTACCCCACAACCGAAATAATTACATCAATACATACTGTCATACCATAACCAATTATGCAACTAGTGTACAACATCTGCTGAAACCTTAACATACCTGGACACAGACACACTACCATGGTCCTATGTGAAATAGTTGCCGTTATACAATTGAACAGCTACTGATGTAAGAGGGTTTGTATGAACTAATCCCGTTTCAGAGGGTTGAAAGGTTCATACACCAGGAAGTTTTACTGAGTACTGATTATTAGCACAGTATGATACACAGTAACACCAAACTAAATATGTCTGGTAAGCACACTGTAAACCTCCTAACACCATATGAATAGCTATGCAGACTTGAGCTGGTCAAACAACCTGGCCAGACTGACACATATGCAAAAGTATTAGGTACAGACAAACCCTGCACAACTAGCAAAGTTCAGAAATATAACAGCAGTACTTACATTTAGACCAACTCCTCCAGGAATTACACACAATATATTACTGTTCATCTCCATACAGCTGTTGCAATAGATTCCAAACAAAACTTCCACGCTGTCTTCCTCACAAGTAAGGCAAAGGGACAATGCCCAAGTGGAGAACTCAATTATACTCCACTGTAGCCATGGTATTGGCTACGGCAGTAGCAGCGCAGCTGATGTGCATGTAATTAGCTACTTAGGAATACCAATTGGACATCAGGATAGCACATGTTACTGATCTGCAATTATAAAAGGTTGCCTTGTCACACATTCAAACCATCTGTATCTACCTGTAAGACAGTACAAAACACTGAAAGATGAACTGAAAATGAGTATTACACTAGTTAATAACACCTCCGATTACTAAGACGGTATGTATAACATGTAGTATGTCTGTGTATGTAGTATCAGTACTGTAAGAATTACAGTGTAATCAATGCATATAGTGGAAATAGCTATCTTGTAGCGATGTATTGTTGAGCAGTAGTAATGCTTGTACCATTCTATGTGTGTACTGCTGTAGGTCACACGGCACACTCTACATACACCACAAGGGATGATATGGGCTTGGAACCCAACAATTCACTTCCAGCCACTGTCAGTGTCAGGATTGGTCCAACAAGTATGTGCTATAACAGGGAATAGTATATGTTGATACATTGTAACAGTCAACATATGTATGGGTGTATAAGTAAAATGAACATGTTAAAGTTGGGCTTACCGTGCAAATATGGTGAGCAGTGTGGGATATTGTGCCAATAACTGTGTAACGTACAGTATTCTAGGCAGATCTGTATTCTATTCTACATAGTGGTTCTGTTATGTTATGCAAACAGTAGTAATATCTATTGGTAATTACAATACTCAATGACAGGATACATAGCATTAGTATTCATCTGACAGGTTAGCAGCATGATAGCAAAGATAATTGGAAGAGCCAGGTAACTATCCATGCACATAACACACGTAATATCCACCTCTCTACTATCATTTGCAAGCGATAACAGCTGTGCATGTGTACATGTTATGCAAATGTGTAGTGACCCTTGTTACAGGGCTGGGCCAAATGGCTATGTGCACACCTACATGGAGTGGTTATTGAGAGTACAGACACACTGGTTGAACTACCAGGTTTGTGTAGCCCGACCTCTCATTGCCAACCTAACAGCTGCCTGCACATACTGTATGTAAGGTAGTGCACAGCACTGGTAATGAAACAGGTTGCATATCATCTTTAAGTCCTGTGTAACATCTGCAGTAGGAGTGTAAGATGTAGGAGACAGCTGCCCATGTGTAATAGCTGCATCATAGGTGATGGCTCACACTATCTGATTATATCCTGATCATGTTGATAGTGGCATCAGAGCCTATTGATACATGACTCTGTTTGGGGAGTGGGTGTCTGTGCCCAACAGAGCTCATGGTCCTGGTGGATATGTGAGCATATACCCAGAGAAGAAAACAGACCTGTAGACACTTGCATTATCCGTAATTAACTAACAGGATGTGATGTGCTCCTCAGAGGAGGATTGCTGCTAAAGGTAGCTACAGTGTTTCCGTAATAGCCAGTGTTGTCACGTCCATAACACAAATAATTACACATGAGCATCACTGTCTAAAACATCTTCATAGGCAATACGTAAACTAAATACAGTACTTGGTACTTGTAGTACTGACTGCTCTTACAGGCATGTCCACTAGTCAGCTACTGGTGTTTCCTAATGTCAGCTTTGTATATGTGGAAATCATGGGGGAATGTAATCTCTATGCCATGTACACTGCCAGACCCACCTAACACCATGCCCCACACATTGTCTGGGATGCAGCTACAGGGGTAAGCTGGAAGGCAGCCCAGTCTACAGCCATGACTGGACTGGACAGTCATGAGATGTAGGTTAACACATGCAGCTCATCAACACAATCAACACATACCCTTACCAGAACACAGTAAGGACACCCACACACACTACCGGAAATCAAACACATTCACAGACGCGTCTAAGTATCTGGCCAAACAAGTGACCCCCCCCCCCAGGCAGGAAGAGACAGACACCGAAATACACAAACTGTATTACATAGTTTGTATAATTTTGCCACACCTCTGAACACATGACTGGAAACATGCCTGACAGTACTCATTTGTGAATGCAAACTCTAGCACTATGTTATACACCGACCTATACGAGGGCATACATACTGTCAGCTGCCTGTCTGCCATGATTAGCCACATACTCATACACTCAGACCACCTTTTGAACTATACACATGGCTCTGGCATATTCCATGTTGTTGTGCAGGACCTGTGATGCAGTAGCCTGGACTGCATGGAAACACATATAGGAACTGTCAGGTCTTGTAGCCCATGCAGGTATGTCCCAAGGCCTGGGTAGCATTCTGCCATTGGGCAGAATCATACTGCAGTACAGGGACAAAAGGATTGTATTCCACAATTGTCTAGTGTAGTGGTGCATGTCACAGGGTATCCAGTATCTGTCATCTTGGGATAACATGGTTGACAGACCATGATACTTTGCCAGACAGGGCCTGCACCTGTCATACCTGGGAATCTGGATACAGCCTAGGGCTCATGCTTCTCCTATAGTACCTTCATCATGCACGGTTCAGGTGAGGGTCCACTGCTGTTACAGGGACAGCCAAGCAATAAACTGTGGGTCTCGCTACACAATGATACATGTCAGAAACACTATACGGACACACATATGTCAATCCCTAACATGGAGAACATATCTGTGCAGTGGCTGAGACATGTTTCAATGCTCCGGAGAGCACACCTGCATGACCATGTTATAACATATCCCTCACCTTTTGCCCATTATCCTTTATTGGAACACACAGGCTGCAGGTGTGTCCATATGCCTGAAGAATATGTACACCCCCACGCTAATTGCACTTGCATAACATCAGATGCATTATGCTGAGCAACTACCTTTGTGCCACAGTGGAATTCAAAATGCACCTTCAGACAGATCACCCACCACGCCACGGACTTCCCAACTGTCATAACGTGCTGTAATGGGGAAGATTTGGTCTGAGACAGAACCATAATATTGGCTACTCTCAACTATTCCATTATGAACTGGGAAGACTCCGCATGTACCAACACCTGTGCTCAATGCATGTTAGATTCCATCTCATCCACTGACCTGAATCACAGTAGTCACACAAACAAGGCTAATGGTATGGTACACATAGTTAGTCTCCAATACTAATGTTATGGTTCCTAAGAGCAGAGTGTTGAGTGCCATGGCACCCATGCAGATGGACAATGCATGTGCAAATGCTGAATCCTACACAAAGGAACCTTAAGCCGTTACATATGTGCAGTGATTGTGCCATTGAAACAGAACCAGGAGTCAACCCAACACAAACAAGTAGGCAAACTGGTGGTACCATGCTTTAAACTGTACCACAGAAGGTAGTAACTGTTGCAAGAGTGAGCACACATGAGTGTAGCTGATCCCTGGTCAGCCTCAGTAAGATGCAGATACACCATATAAAACCATGCAAAGCTACTGTGAAACCAATCAGCCACATATTATGAGGCCAAGCACAGAGCATTCTATAGCTGTGTTGTTAATCATAATGGCAATGACAAGACCTGCCATGCTGCCCAGCAGTATGGCATGGGAAGTACTGCACCTACAGAAATAGCACCCGTTCATAAAGATAGGGTCTTGGAGAACCTAAACCCACTCCCACCTCCCCCCCACCCCAACAGGTACACTTAGTAATATATCCATGTACACTGCAGGGCCCCTGTACTAATGAATATGCAGGTACAAGCTGCACTCTCTGATGCCATGCATACAGCGTTCATGGGACCTGTCAACATCCCAGGGTGTATCCTACACAAATGTAAGAACATTCAGCTATCCACATAAACATCATGTGCAATCATAGCTCTATATCAGGCTGTGTACACACCGAATGGTGCACAGCAACAGTTATCACACCCCACTAAGGGGGAGACACCATTGATAATGGGACATAGTGCACAACTACCCTGCTGAGTCTGGTCTGTACAGTCATGAACCATGTTCAATGTAATGGATGTACTCAGTACAGATGTAGATGACAGTAGGGTTAATTCACACTGCATATCATGAACTTGCCAGGTCATAGGAAACCATCACCCATACTGTGTTTCAGCTACACTCAGTAAACTAGGTGTATATTGCTATGTCACAGGAGTGGTTGGCAACTGGACTGCTGGCGGAACCTACACTACAGAAGGTGTCTGACGAATACACGCACATCAAACCAGTGCCAGCCAGAGTAATACAGGGCTCATTCCTGGTACTCCCCTTCTTTGTTATCTATACCAAATAGACTAACACAGAAGGCATCAGCCTACTGATGTCTGCAAATGACTATGAACTAGGAGGAATAGTTGACTCATTGTGTGCTGCGTTCAACATAGAGAAGGGCCTTAGTGTGTCAGATGTGTGGTTTGTGATGTATGGCCACAATCTGACAGCAACACATTGCATTGTCATCCCCTATGTTACAAACCCTGTAAACATTAACTACCACCTAGGCAGCGATCAACATAATGACAACTGTGTGTATGGGATGCAGCTGGACAGTACTTCCCTTTGATAGTTGCGTCACCACAAAAGACAGGTAGTCGTATGTGGCACCCCTAATCATGACAGGGGGCCATCCAGTAATATAGAGATAACTGCTCAGTCACAGTCAACACCCATGTGACCCATAATAGATCACATATTTCCTTTAAGGGTTATTGCCCATGTGTAGATGGCCTACACTGCCCTTCATAATCCCTAGCTGCACTATGTAGCTGCAGCCTACACTGAATAAAGCAATGTCCAACCCAGAGGTGTTGGACATGCTACACTCAACACATCCTGATCCAAAATAAAAACATATGTCATGGACATCCAACTTTCTAGTACAAGGATCACAACATGCATGAGAGATCCCTGTACCATACACTTAACATACTCTTGCCATACTATGCATCCCTGTCCAGTGAAGCTGCACATCGTCCCTCTCTGTGACATGGTGTGATGACCACATGCCAAATATATCAGTAACCATGTGTATCGTTTCTGTGGCACTGCTTGAACTGGCCACTGAAACTTACCTGTCTGCCTATGCTCATAAATGGCCCAGGGCATATAGCCTACTAGATCACTTTGACCATACATGCCATAGTGATATCCAACCCTGCAAATACCATCAGGCTAGTTATTGTCCCATGTGTTACACATGTGCAACGCAGGCAATACATGGCAGGATGCTACACAGCTGTACAGTGCCATGTAGATGTATATGGCAAAACACATACATGCTTGCAAGTCTGCAGGGTCACCAGTCATGTCCCTAACGGCTATGTATGACTATATATGTGGCATATACATAGCATTAAGGTCAATTGCATTAATGTGAACACATTCAGGCATGTGCTGATAGGTAAAGACACCACTACAGGCAAACAGACATACCCACGTCAAGACAACATCACATGGTATATGAGCAATGTCATCACATGACACACACGTATATGGTGATAACATCACATCACCAGTAGGTGTCAAATGTGTGTGACTTATACATTTCAGTGGTGTTAGTGTCATGTAGATTTACAAAGATGTATTTGTAATCTTAATAAATGTGATGCACATGTATGTTCAGCTGTACTGCTGTACTTCTCTGTGAGTTACTGTGACCTTTCTCCATCATTATGTCTTCCAGGTATGCCACATAGCAGAATGCCACCATACAGCCGCTTGGAGGATGAGGTCCTCATTCCATACCTCCTCAACAACTACACAACGCTCTTTAGCCATGTGCCACAGGATGCACAGCAGTGGGATGCCTTGTGGGAGGAACTCTGCAGGAGGGTAAATGATGTTGGCGATCAAAATCGCACCTATCAGCAGGTGCGCCAACACTGCACTGACCTGATAAGATGGGCGAAACAGCATGCTAATGCAATCACCAGGGAACAAGGTGCAACAGGTGGGGGGCCACTCACCCAGCCCCCACTCATATGTACCGAGGAGCTATTGGCCAACCTGGGAACACCTGCAGACCTTCATCCACAAGCTTTAGCTGGTACTGTGGAGGTGGGTGTCTGTCAACCACTGAGCCTGGAGTTGCCTGGTAAGTCACTACTGCACATAAAATACAACCATATATCACATAGTTACATGTGTTACTGTACAATATGTAATGTAACATCATATGCAAGGCATGCATGCACACATGCCACATACTATGGTCTGCTACTCTATGTATGCACATATGTGCATACTCCATAGTATAGTGTAGTGTACTGGCTTATGTGCTAGCATAAACATTGCACCCTGTAGCTACCACACAGGTGTGGATAATAATCTTACTGCTGTGACACTCCTGTTTAGGTATCTCTGGCATTTTGCAGCGGCAGCAGCCTGTGTCAGGTGAGATTCTTATTATTTAACAGTCTTGATAATGCACGGAACATATTAATTGCATGCTATCTGCCATAACACATGTACACATAATGTATGGTGGTCCTGGTAATGGACACTGGTCAGACCTGCAATGCATCACACTGTTTACCTATGTGAAACAATTGAAGACTATACGAAACACCTACACTAAACTTTCCCAACTGTCATTGCCAGATGTGTGGACAACAGTGAATACAATGGTGGAGGTGTGTTCCACTGTAGGGACAGGTACTACATATCAACATTACACATATTCGGAATACAAACAGTACTGTACAGAGAGAATATGTGTGCACACACACTAAATGTGTTGGAGCTGGAGTATGCCCGGCCCACAGGATACACCCTTGTGGAGTATACCATTGCTATGAATGTCACACAATGTCATGTGCTATCAGATATGTCCATGACATGTAGTGGGCTGACTGCAACACTGCTCAACTATCCTGCAAAACATGTCTCACGTCCCATAAATACCACCCTTTGTCTGCATATCCCTGTCCTCAGTGGAGGATATGACACCTATGGGTGTATGTCATATGGGATAACACTGACATGTGAAATAAGATGGCCATCACTACCATTGTACTGAACATGTGTACACATGGCCATGGAGGATGGCCAGAGACATGAAGCAAAACACACAGTAGAAGTGATGTACATGTGTGTACACCCTGTTGTACATTGGCTCAACACATTATAACTATGGCCTTTGTGTAATGGTGATATTGCAGATGTGAAACACTAAACATCATAGAAGGCCTGTGCACAGCTTGTGTAGGCATAACATGAAACTGCCACATAACATGTCTTGAACATCTGGAGTGTGTCACAACATGGAAGCATTCACCTATAAAGTATCCAAATACATGCATGTGTTGCACAACATACACATACATCCACATCAAGCCACAGATACAGTACATTCACCTTGCTGGTGTCAGACATCACTGTAATGCCTGATCCTCATGTGTGCGAGGTACACAGATGGCATGTGGGACATAGAGTACTTGTACTTTAGCCATGTGTGGGCATAGTTGCCAGGTATCAGTAATATGGTTGCAGATTTGCAGGGCTGTCATCCGTATACCCTTCTGTGACCTGTGTCACACATTCCACATGAGGGTTTATTATGTATACACCTTGGTGACGTGGGTCACATTCCACATTAGATATGTATTGTATATGAACATAGTCATGGCTATGAACTATGTCAGTAGCTCACAGTGTATAGCAATTGTGGAGCCACATGATGCCCTGCAATGGCTATGCACATCAGCTCAATGTGCAGTATGTCCCTGCATATTTGTAGGGTGGACAGACAACATTGCATCAGTTGAAGGCCCATGTTAGTATAACATGTCCATGCATTGGGATACTATTACCGTACTGTAGATTAGAAAGGACACCATTGTGTTACACATGTATGCATATCATTCAATATGTCAGCAGAAGACATGTCATACTACATGTGATTGGCAAGGTCATAAGCCACACAGCAGGCCGGTGAACTGCAAACCTGTGCTGGTCTGTGGCACCATTGCAAAGTAGGGACAGCCATGTGTGTACAGCCACATGCACAATGTCTACACTCAGCTCAGGGGTAGGCGGAATAATGCTGAACAGACATTCACTGCTTTGTGGGAGATATGCAAGCTAGGGCTCAGGCAAACATAGTATGCAGTCGACATACCCTACTGCTCATGTCCTCATACATAGGGGTGGTGGCCAACACAAAGCATCAGTGGCAGATGTACAAAAGTCAGCGATGGTCTGTTAACATGTGGCGTATGTTGCACACACCATGGCAGTGCAGTGCAATGGTGCAAAGTGCATGCATTGTGTTGCAGGTATGGGGCATAGGCCACTAACACAAATGGTGCAATACAGGTATGTATGCTAACCACCACTATAATTATGTAAGGTGCATGCCGTCTTCTATACCACATGCATGCTGTTGTGTGCAATGCAGGGATGTATGATAACTACCACTATAATTACCTAAGCTGAAACTATAATTGCCTAACCTGAATGCCATCCACCATATCACCTGCATGTAGTGTGTGTGTGTCTGTGTGTGTCTGTGTGTGTCTGTGTCTCTGTGTGTCTTTGTCTGTCTCTGTGTGTCTGTGTGTTTCTGGTATAACTTGTAATGTACAGTTCTTGTCTTCCCCTTACAGGTGTTGATGTAGGTGTGTTGCCCTCCTGTGGTCCACCTGATGTTAGTGTCCCCACAGACTCTAGCAGTGATGATGATATTATGATTGAGGCATAGGCAGGGTTGTCAGGGGTTGAATCTGTGCCATTGGTTGCCATTCCACCTGTCTACCTTTCATCCTCACACACAGTTCCCCTGCCTGCACATACCCCATCAGCACTGGCCATAGAGGAAGGACAGTTGGCGGGTGGTAGCATGGAACAGGGAAGTGTGTTGACTATGGAAGGTGTGCCTGCACACCATGATCTCAGTCAACAGACTGGTGATGTCCCACACAGGCATGTGCCCAGCGCTGCTCGTAGGAGGACCACTGGCCAACATGCCCCTGAGAGATCACGCACATCAGCTGGAGTCACCAGACGAATGCTTCAGGCTGTAATGGAGGCACAAGCACGTGCTGAATGGCACAACAGAGACAGTCTGAGGCTTCAGAGTGCTGCTGTCCATTCATTAACCAACAACATCCAGGCACTTGCAAATGCTCACCATCATCTTGCGGATGTTTTGGATAGACAATTTGGTGACATGGTGGGAGTCCTTGACTGCGGCATGTCAATTCTCAAGAGTGGAATGTCTGTGCTGGAACATCTGGTGGTAGTGAGGCATCGGGCATGTGGATGTAGGCCAGCTACATCACCTGTTGAAGGTCTACGTGAACATGCTACTGCACATGCCTGGTCCCATAGTGGCGGTAGCAGCAGCAGTCTGCTGGTGCTGTGCAGTCCACACCAGGACACAGCAGGCCACATGCATGTGGTCCTGGATTGTCCCAACAGGGACATGATTCCAGTGGACATGTGTCATCAGACGGTACCCAATCTGGACCTCTTCCTGGTAGTGCCCATTCAACTCCTGGCAGGCGCAGGTCACGTGGCCATGGCTGGACACCGTGAACTGTGACACCTGTTTTGTACAGTCTGCAGCTGTCAATATTACCCCTCTGTAGCCCAGCCACATGCCAGACCTGTGTGCATGCATACACACACACTGGAATCAAATGTAAGGCACCTCAACACACACATGCATAACATCCACACATGCCCAATGATATCACAGGCCTTAACACACATGCATGATGTCATCCAATGGCACAGCCTAGGCCTCTGGAAAACATTATCACCCTGTGCATATGATGATGCCTGTGCCGCATCCCTGTCATCCACACCATCAGTGCAGGGACATGTTCATATGGTCTGATGCACAGGGTGGACATACTAGGTAGACAAATGTAGATTAATATTGTTGAGTAATGTTGACAGGCAGCAGACATACCATGTATTGTAGTTTTAGAATACATTTTGTACGTTTGACAGCATGTATCATGTGTAACAATCTTAACAGCATGGTGATCTTGAAGTTCTGCCTTCCTCTTTCAGGTGTAGTTGCATGTGCTGGGGGATGTTGGTGTTTGCGGGAGTCCGATATGTACATGTTGACTACCCACAGGTCAGTATGACAATACCTGCATGCACTTTGTAGCTTCCACATCACAGTTATATTCTCCAAGTTTCAATTATGTTTACTGTTCTAATGTTCCAAGAGCATGAAAGCTGTGTAGTAAGTTTCTGTGTTCAGAGCCATCACATCCATAGTGGGTGACATCACAGGTATAGTTACCTGGAGTGCGGAGTGGGTAAACGAGTGGTATGCTGGATGACAAGGGTAAACGCCAGTGGAAATAGTGGCTTCTCATTGGGAAGCAGTAATACTCACTGCCATGACAGTATACAAACACAGACACACCCACACACTTAGGAATTCCAGACACAGTAACACACATTCTGACACACACACACACACACACACACACACACACACACACACACACACACACACACACACACACACACACACACAGTTGTCAGTGTGTTGCACAACATACACATACATCCACATCAAGCCACAGATACAGTACATTCACCTTGCTGGTGTCAGACATCACTGTAATGCCTGATCCTCATGTGTGCGAGGTACACAGATGGCATGTGGGACATAGAGTACTTGTACGTTAGCCATGTGTGGGCATAGTTGCCAGGTATCAGTAATATGGTTGCAGATTTGCAGGGTTGTCATCTGTATACCCTTCTGTGACCTGTGTCACACATTATACATGAGGGTTTATTATGTATACACCTTGGTGACGTGGGTCACATTCCACATTAGATACGTATTGTATGTGAACATAGTCATGGCTATGAACTGTGTCAGTAGCTCACGGTGTATAGCAATTGTGGAGCCACATGATGCCCTGCAATGGGTATGCACATCAGCTCAATGTGCAGTATGTCCCTGCATATTTGTAGGGTGGACAGACAACATTGCATCAGTTGAAGGCCCATGTTAGTATAACATGTCCATGCATTGGGACACTATTACCGTACTGTAGATTAGAAAGGACACCATTGTGTTACGCATGTATGGATATCATTCAACCTGTATGCAGAAGACATGTCATACTACATGTGATTGGCAAGGTCAAGCACACAGCAGGCCGGTGTACTGCAAACCTGTGCTTTTGG
>NC_056737.1:1499831681-1499841124 GCF_019279795.1 Protopterus annectens | reverse complement strand
ATTGTTGTCCCATAGTACAGCCTGCTGTCTATTGTCTAAGTAAGATTTGAACCAATTTAAGGCTGAAGGTTTAAGAGAAAGAGATTCCAGTATATTTAAAAGGAGCTGGTGATTAACCATATTGAAAGCATTGGATAAATCTATAAAGACTGCAGAGGAAAGAATATTGTTGTTGCAGTTTTTGTTAATGCAGTCTGTAAAGGATAGCAGTGCAGTGGTGGTACTGTGGAATGGTCTAAATCCATGTTGACAGTTGGCAAGTAAGTTATTTTGGATAAGATGGTTAAGTAGTTGCTTATGGATGCATTTTTCCATTATTTTTGCCAGTGGGGAGAGTAAAGCTATAGGCGATAGTTTGAAAAGTCATTGGAGTTACCACCTTTATGTAGGGGGATAATGTGAGAGATTTTCCAAATAGTTGGGATAGTTCCTTCTCTTATGGTTCTGTTTATCAGTATGGAAATTGGGTAGGCTATGACTTTGGCTCCTTTTTGCAGGTATTCTGCTGGTGGTTGGTCAACAGACGGGGTGGTAGGTTTTAGTTTTCGGAGAAGAGAGCAAATAAAGTAAGTAGAAACAGATTGTAACTGAAATGATGGAAGTGGGCAAGTAGGAGAGGTTGGTAGATTTGAGGTACCTGGATATAGTTGACTAGCAAGAGTTTGGATGGCATCTGTGAAAAAAGAATCGAAGGTGTTGGCAGTTTGTGTTGGATTCTCAAGGTTGGAGTCTTGAGGGTTAGGTGTGATAGACTGAACTGGGTGTAGTAGTTTGTTAACGCTAGACCAAAACAATTGTGGATTCTTTTAGTGAGTTTGCTGTAGTTGGAAGTAAAAGTTTTTTTTATCTAAGAGGATAGCTTTTTTTGTAATATTTCTAAGTTGTCTAAAGTTTTGGTGGTCTGTAGAATTCTTAGTAGTGCACCATTTAGCCCAAGATTTGTTTCTAAGGAAGATTTTTTGCCTAGTAGCTATTGTGAGCCATGGGGCAGGTTTAGCCTCATTTCTAATAGAGCGTGATTGGGCATGATGGTCAAGGATGGCTAAGAATGTGGAATTAAAGTATTCCACTGCTTCATCTAGTGGGACTATGTTGTAATGCACACGTTACACATGAGAGCCTAATTATGTACATGTTCGGCGTATTTCTTTTACAGATAGACCGGTTTAGTAATTAGAGTTGCCGTACCAGGCAGATCACAGGAATGATTACATGTGGTAGAAAGTCCTCACATTTGATTTTTTCAGCACAGCACTGACTTCGGACATTGTACACACTTCTGCGTTTTAGCAGTTTCGTCCCTTCCCTCTTATGCACAACCTATTATTCTATATACTGTCGAGGTTTGTAAGGGCACATTCATGTTATTTATGTCTGCAAATGGAATGAATGTGTTACAGATAATGTATTTCTACATATAGATGTCTGCATGTGTGTATACATATATACTTATAACGAACACGCTGACCTCCATGAGGCGGTCCAATTAGAAGCAGCCCATCCAACCCTGGCACGCCTGGATCCATAATTTCATACCCATAGTTCCTCCAACCCACCTGAGTTCAACATACACGCATACCATCCATTGTCCAGTTGCTATCGCAGCCATGACACACCTCCACACATTGCCCTTTCCCAAGTGTTAGGAGCCCTACATGTATGTTGTCCCAATCCATGTATTCTCAGGCTCTCCCACCATTTAGTCCTTGAACATACCTGCCCTTGCTTGTGTAATGGTCAGATGGCCAAACATTCTATCAATTTTTGGGTAGTCCCACCAGGGACTACCCTCTGATTGTAAAGTAGACTTAGCAGATCAACAGTGTTACTCCCACTGGTAATATCCTGCCTGTGGTGTGAGTAGCAGTGCTTTGCTCACTCCTGCCCAGCTTGATGTAATATACGCTGATAGCGCTATATAATACTGGGGTTGCTGTTGATTCCCTTCTCATTCCTTTTGTATGCTTTATTGTTACGTTGTTCATTCTTCATATATATATCTATCTATATATATATATATATATATATATATATATATATATATATATATATATATATACTTATATACATTTCCTATGCTGGGCACTGCTTAGACCCGTGCAAGCGCACTCAGACTTGCTTACTGGTACTTATATATGTTTACTGCTGCTTATTTGTGCTTACACCTGCTTACTAGTGTCTTATTCATTATGACAGTGCCACTTTGAATGACATTTAGTTAAATATCTCATGCAATACTCTTATGTCAGTTTTACAGCAAAACAACATTCATTCCACATGAAAAATGATATGTGCTATTGTTGGGCTCGAACCGTGAATGCCTGTTCATTAGGTGGATGCTCTAAACACTACACTATTGATGTTTACATTGATTCCGCATGTTTTTCACTATTTAAATGATTTTGATGTGTAAGCTATGCTCAGCGGAGGGCAGCGATGTGCAAACACGCTGCTCTTTGCTTACACCTTCAATATTGCAGCAATTCAAATGTATAATAGGGACACGGGGAATCTAATTGCGAAAGTTCTAGGGACGAGGCTCAACATTCCACTATGTGCTTGTGTGTTTACTACTTTGATTTTATTTCATTGTTCATGGACACTCTTGTATGCTTAGCATACATTTTGGCATCCATGGACACTGAATTACTGACTTGCTATTAAAGGCAGGCTCTACTAGTAAGCATAGTAGGTTGTGCAACTGTCGGGGCATGTTTACGCCTCTGTAGAGCACTTGTACACGCCCCCTGCACTTGCACACATTTCCTGTGCACGTCGAGGGTGCGGCGGCATGCCCTCATACATATTCATATGGCGCTGCTGCACCATTTGTAGTGAGGACGCTCGGCGCAAGGCTAAAACCTTCCTTACGCCAAGCTTTTTGAATCCCAGAGATTGACAATTTCTGTCTCCCACCATGCTACATCACACCATACCCTTTCAAAATATGTAAGGCTCTGAATTGTGAAAATATGAACCCAAATATGAAAATAGTAAGTGACAGTGATTAATTTCTCTACTGTAGCACATCCAAAATTAGCAATAGTGATGTCATTTCAATAATAACTCCTTGCACTTTCTAATATTGCCTACTATCAGCTGATAAGTTGGTCAATGAAGTCAGACCCAAAAAAGGGTCTGGATGCCATAATGAGTTATATTTGTGAACTGGAAATGTGCAAAAAAGGTGTTTTAGACTTGAATGAGTTAATTACCTCAGGCTTGTGGACCTCCTTCCCTGAAAATGTTAGATAGCTGATAGATTATCTTTCCAGAAAACTCTGCACAGATTGTTGCTTATTTGTTTCTGAATTGTATTCATTTAGAACACATACACATTTTTTGCTGTTTTATGACAGAAGGAAAACTATTTGTGACTACTACTCATTTGTGCCACAATTTTATTCATTCAGAACACTTGTGGCTATTTTGGAGTAACAAGAAAACAAATATTTTACGTAATAAATTAAAAACTGTCAGGCTTTATTTAATTTTAAGATCTTTTTTAACAGAATAAGACTCAGCAAGACCTTAAACAGTTTTATCATCCATTTTCATCCTTCTGTTTTTATATTTTTCCACCTTTGATATAACAGAAAAAAACAAAACTTGTTAATGCTCTAGGTGTCTGTTTATTGTAGGCATTACTACAGATGAATTTCAGACTTGCTGTTGGCCTTAGATATCTGGTCTTATATTGTGCTGCGTAGCATGGTTTAGAGCTCTATTTGACTGGACTGCTCTGATTTAGCTGTATGTAAGTGCTACAGTTACAAACCAGTTTTGGCATGCTTTTATCTTATCCAACCTTCTGCATGTCACAACAACACTAAACAAACGAGTCTGTCAGTACTGGTTATTTGTGTCAAAACTGTAGTCATTTACAATAATTTGTGCTATTTTGTTTGTGGCAGGAGGAAATTTCTTATAGTTTTATGGAGGTCTTCCTACTCCTGACTTTACAGAGTTTTAAGAACCCTTGCCATTGCTGTGTTGTTTAAGTGCAATTACTGAATTACTGCTTGCTTGGGCCAGTTTTATTCATTTAGAACATTTTTTTTTTTTTTGCGTTTTGCTGTAAGATAATGAAAATTGTCAGGTCTTATACAGATTTAAGATCCACTAATATCTCTATACCATTGAAGTGAAAATGTTGCCAATCCATCACTACTACTTATTTGGGCCAGAGTTTTTTCATTTAGAACACTTTTTGTGTTTTTTTCCTATAAAAGTAATAAAACAGCACTGTATGTATATGTTTGATGCTGGCTTCAATACAGGTTTTTCTTTCTGATTGTCTAACGTCTTTAAACTTTTAATTTGATATTGCTCTGCATAGTGGGTTATTCTGAATTATTTGATTGAGCAGGTCTGAGCTGCATGTAGCCGTAACAGTTGCTAACTGAATTTGTCTCACGTTTTTGCTGATGAGACCTTATACCAATTCCAAATGAGCTCTGCTACACATATGGCATGGGCAATGTGCACTCCGTAGTCACAATAAGCTGCTTTTAATTTCATATAGCACTACTTGGTCCATCAACTAGCAGTTTCTAAACTTACTTGTCACAAAAGCAATACCTAGTTCAAAGGTAACAACCTTGGATGAACCCAATATCAACAAACTCTACAAGAAAAAAATCTTAGTTCTGTAATGTAAACTCATATCTTTTCACTCTAAAAGTTGTCCCTAAAAGGGTAAGTAAAGAACTATGTCAAAAGATCAAGACCTTCAAAACAGATTATAAATATATATTGCTAATTCATCAAGGGATAACAATAAATCCTTGTTTATATATACCAAGCACTTATGAAACAATACCCAGATCAGTAGTGAGTTGAAATCAAAAGACACCGCCTACTCTGACACCAAAGTATGATGCAAAAGTGCTTGCAGCCAACTTTAACTCAGTCTCCTTCCCAGGATCCCCTCTGTGCTTTTCTGTCATGATCCCCTGTCAATGTCATTCCCCATAAGTATGGTAAAGCAGGTACGGTAAGCCCATTGCAAAAAAAAAGAAACACTGCCTCTATGGATCTAGACAACATACAGTGCTATTTTTGTCATTAGTAAGAAGCAACGTCTCATGAAATGATGAACTTTGCATGAAGAAGTTGGAGAAACTACAATAGGAAGTATAGAGGAAGAAAGTGGTGAGAGTAATTTAAAAGATATTTTTTGAAGGTTGGCATATCATACAACTGCTGTAAAATGAAGCACAAAGGATAAGACATTTGTAGGCAGGGCATATGGTTTGAAAGTGGGCTTAAATAAAAAGAAGCCGTGCAACGTACATAACATTTTGATCAGAAGTGGAAAAACGAAAGTGGTAGAATACAGTAACATTAAACAGGAGGTATCTTGCCTTGCTTTGTATAAAACCATAAATGTGTAGATGTATGTGTATATGTCTGTATATGTATATGCATATCTTTTATCTCTCTCTCTCTCTCTCTCTCTATATATATATATATATATATATATATAGATAGATAGATATATGGGTCTACTTTAGTTTGTTGAATCTCATTACACTGAATTTCATTTCACCCTGAACACTTTAATGAAAACTTAAATTACTGAAAACTCATTTCACTGAATCTCATTTCACTGAACTGCAGTTAGTATATATGGCACTGTGTAGAGTACTGTAAGGCAAGTAAAAGGTATATGCCCTTTTCCCTACTGTAGTGCAATCCCAGATTTGGTATTTATAGTTGGGGTGTGTGGGGTGCATAGACCCCCCACTTAGTTTGAGTACATATTGTCTTCTGGAGAGAGTTAGTCATTGGTGTTGCAACTATGCATGTCTATTGTTTAAAATGTATTGTTTTGAAGTTTTTGGTAAAATACAGTGTAAAACAAACAAGGTGGGGAAGCTAAGCACCCCACACCCCCCAAAGTGGGGGGGCTGTGCCCCCCGCACTGCATCTAACTATATATACTAACTCCAGGATCACACTACAATCGGGAAAAAGGCATATATCTTTTACTTGCCTCACAGTACTCTACACAGTGCCATAAATACTAAGTTCAGTTCAGTGAAATGAGATTCAGTGAAATGAGTTTTCAGTAATTTGTGCTTTCATCGATATGGTCGGTGTGAAATGAAATTCAATGACATGAAAGTCAATGAAACAAAGTAGACCCATATATACACATAGACATACACATATACTTATCTCTCTCTCTCTCTCTCTCTCTCATTGGATCTAGGACTTTTGAACAAAAGTTCAAAAGCCCGAATCCATTATCACCGAACAACAAGCATACCTAAGCGAAAGTGCTGCTTCTGTGAATAGCACTTTCTCGCAAGTATGCTCACCAAATTGGGATTCGGTGAAAGATGCAGTCGAGCATCTGTACGGATCCCCTCTCACTATCTATATATATATATATATATATATATATATATATATATATATATAAATATATATATATATATATATATATATATATATATATATATATACACACACACACACACACATATATATATATATATATATATATATATATATATATATATATATATATATATATATATATATGTATATATATATATACACACACACACACACACACACACACACACACACACATATATATATATATACACACACACACACACACACACACACACACACACACACACACACACACACACACACACACACACACACACACACACACACACACACACACATATCTATCTCTCATTATCTTTCTTCTTCTTCTTCTTTCGGCTGCTCCCGTTAGGGATAGCCACAGCAGATCAACTGTTTTCATTTCCTCCTGTCATCTGCATCTTGCTCTGTCACACCAACCACCTGCATATCCTCTCTCACCACATCCATAAACCTTATCTTAGGCCTTCCTCTTTTCCTGTTACCTGGCAGCTTCATCCTTAGCATCTTTTTCCCAATATACTCTGCATCCCTCCTCAGCACATGTCCAAACCAATGTAATCTTGCCTCTCTGGCTTTGTCTCCAAACCTTCCAACCTGGGCTGACCCTCTAATATACTTATCCCTAATCCTGTCCATCCTCATCACACCCAGTGCAAATCTTATCATCTTCAACTCTGCCATGTCAAGCTCTGACTCCTGCCTTTTTGTCAATGCCACTGTCTCCAACCCATATAACATAGCTGGTCTCACTACCCTCTTGTAGACCTTCCCTTTCACTCTTACTGATACTCATCTATCACAAATTACTCTTGACACTCTTCTCCACCCACTCCATCCTGCCTGTACTCTCTTCTTCACCTCTCTTCCACACTTACCATTACTCTGAACTGTTGATCCCAAGTACTTAAACTCTTTCACCATTGCCACCTCTACTCCCAGCATCCTCACCATTCCTCTATCCTTCCTTTTATTCACACACATATATTCTGTCTTAGTCCTGCTGACCTTCATTCCTCTTTTCTCTAGAGCATATCTCCACCTCTCCAGGGTCTCCTCCATCTGTTCCCTACTCTCACAACAGATTACAATGTCACCTGCAAACATCATAGTCAGCGGGGACTCCTGTCTGATCTCATCTGTCAATCTGTCCATCACCATTGCAAATAAGAAGGGGCCAGAAAGACACAATGCAACTCCTTCTGACCATCTCTGTACTTCTCCATCAACACTCTCAGAGCAAACATCGCATCTGTAGTGCTCTTTCCTGGCATGAAACCATACTGCTGATCACTAATCATCACCTCCCTTCTTAACCTAGCTTCCACTACTCTTTCCCATAACTTCATGCTGTGACTGATCAGTTTAATCCCTCTGTAGTTACTACAGCTCTGCACATCACCCTTATTCTTAAAAATCGGTACCAAAACACTTTTTCTCCATTCCTCAGGCATCCTCTCACTTTCCAAGATTTCATTAAACAATCTAGTTAAAAACTCCACTGCCATTTCACCTAAACACCTCCATGCTTCCACAGGTATGTCATCTGGACCAACAGCCTTTCCGTTCTTCATCCTCTTCATAGCTATTCTTACTTCCTCTTTGCTAATCCACTGCACTTCATGATTCACTATCCGCACATCATCCAACCTTCTCTCCCTCTTTCTCTTCATTCATCAACCCCTCAAAGTACTCTTTCCATCTGCTCAACACACTCTCCTCGCTTGTGAGTACATTTCCCTCATTATCCTTTATCACCCTTACCTGCTGCACATCTTTACTTGCTCGGTCCCGCTGTCTAGCCAATCAGTACAGGTCCTTTTCTCCCTCCTTAATGTCCAACCTTTTATACAACTCTTCATACGCCTTATCCTTAGCCTTCACCACCTCTCTCTTTGCCATGCACCTCATCTCCTTATACTCTTGTCTACTTTCTTCATCTCTTTGACAATCCCACTTCTTCTTCGCCAACCTCTTTCTCTGTATACTCTCCTGTATTTCTTCATTCCACCACCAGGTCTCCTTGTCCTCCTTCCTCATTCCAGATGTCACACCAAGCACCCTTCTAGCCATCTCTCTTACCAGCTCTGCTGTAGTTACCCAGCTATTCGGTAACTCTTCACTGCCACCCAGTGCCTGTCTTAACTCTTCCCTGAACATCACCCCACAATTACCCTTTTTCAATTTCCACCATTTGATCCTTGGTGCTGCCCTCACACTCATCCTCCTCTTCTTGATCACCAATGTCATCCTACAAACCATCATCCTATGCTGCCTAACTACACTTTCCCCTGCCACTACTTTACAGACTCCAATCTCCTTCAGACTGGCCCTTCTACATAAGATATAATCCACCTGTGTGCATCTTCCTCCACTCTTGTATGTCACCCTATGCTCCTCCCTCTTGTTAAAATACATATTCATCACAGCTATGTCCATCCTTTTCACAAAATCCACTACCATCTGACCTTCTGCATCCCTTTGCTTAACACCATACCTACCCATCACTTCCTCGTCCCCTATATTCCCTTCACCAACATGCCCATTAAAATCTGCTCCAATCACCAGTCTCTCACCCTTGGGTACAGTCATCACCACTTCATCCAACTCACTCCAAAATTTTTCTTTCTCATCCATCGCACACCCCACTTGTGGAGCATATGCCCTAACAACATTCATCATTACACCATCAATTTCCAGCTACATAAACATCACTCTATCTGACACTCTTTTCATCTCCAAAACACTCTTAGCATACTCTTCCTTCAGGATAATGCCTACGCCATTTCTCCTCCCATCCACACCATGATAAAACAATTTGAAACCGCCTCCGATACACCTAGCCTTGCTCCTCTTCCATCTGGTCTCTTGCACACACAATATACCAACCGTCCTTCGGTTCATCATATCAGCTAGTTCCCTCCCTATACCAGTCATACTGCCAACATTCAAAGTTCCGACCCTCACTACCGCAATCCTAGCCTTTCTCCTCTCTTCCTGCCTTCGGCCATGCTTTCCCCCTCCTCTCCTCCTTT
>NC_056737.1:1499814181-1499829181 GCF_019279795.1 Protopterus annectens | reverse complement strand
AGTAGATGCATGTATATAAAATTTGAATTATTAAATGCATGAAACAGGTTACATGAATAAATCTGTTTTTTTTTTAGTTCACAGAGGAAGTAGAGGATGGGAAATTTAAGTGTATATGAAAAAGGAGAGTTTGCAGTAATTGTGTGATTATGAAGTGATGATGAAAAGCTATAGAGAGAGAATTAATGAATAACTTATAAAGAGAAAATTAATCAGCTATACAGAGATAATTAATTACTTAAGGAGAAAATATTAGAAACTGATGCAGTGCCTGGTTCTCAGTCTATTTTTTAAATTCTGTGTGATCTCAGGTAACATTGCACAGGCCCTTAAACATCAAAAAGAAGCAGCTGGAATATGATTCAAGTTGCTAAAGCTTAAGGAGGGCAATGCAAAACACACCTGGGGAGAACTTGAGGCTTCCCATCCAATTATACAGGTTTACTTTGAAGGCGACAAGGGTGCCACTCTGCCTGACATGTAGTGGAAGTTTGTTTGTTTATTTGCCAAAATTAACTATGTTAATGTTTTTACATTTAATTTGACACCATTGTCCTTGCACAAATTGTTAACATGGCCTAGCTCATGTTGAAATAATTGTAAATCAGTGAGAAGCTGAATAATGATACTCAATTTAGAGTCTGTAAACATATAGCATTAGGCCAGGAGTATTGGCCTGAAGGTCAAATAAATAGATGTCAAATAAGAGAAGACTCAACTATGAGCCCTGTAGTTCACCACAGGTATTTTTGTTTTCTTTTAGACATGGCATCTGTGACTTGAACCACATAAGTTGTGTCAGACAACCAGTTATTTATTAGTTCTACAATACAAGAACCTGAATTTAGATTTACAGGACTGTCACTAATGCCTGCATGTCATACCTCCCAGCTGTCCAGATTTTTGCCACATATTTTTGGTCTATTCCTTATAACATTTATGGATTTCTGGCAAATCACTGGGTAATCCAAGGATTGAAGTCACTAAATAATGGCATGCATTTTAGTTTCAGAATTAAACTCCTTCAGAAAATGTATGTTAACATGAACACTGTTACTCTAGCAACTCTCTAAGTTAGTAAGAACAATATTTAAAATTTGCCCCTATTTTTGGCCCTCTGTCCCGCAATTTTGTTGAGCTTTGTCCAGATTTCTTGTGGTAAGAGTTGAGAGAGTTGAGAGGTATGCTGCATATGGAATAGTGGAAAAGACCTTGGACAGGTTCAAATATGTTGTATGTGTTATATATCCTCTATCCATTATGTCTGTGGATTTTTCAAAGAAATTAATGAGGTGAAAGAAGCATGACATCCCTCTAATAAAGCCAAATTAATGAGGATAAGATTTCCACTGTGCATATCAATGAACTTTATATATGAGGTTAATGAGACTAATGGATATTTAGTTACCAGGGTCTGTTGTTGGACCAACTTTGTGCAATTGCATAACAATGGATATTTTCCCAAGTTAAAGGCATATAAGCAGTGGAGATCTTTAAATTAAAGAGCATAATTAAGTGTTCAAACAGGCCATACCATGTACTGATAATAAAGTAAATTTGCATGTTATCTGGGCCTAAAGACGAAGTGTTCTTAGCTTTGATAGAACTAATTGTTTTTCTTCCATAGTATTTGTCAATGTTTTTGTTTTCTCATTATTATATGCTCAAACAATCATTGTTTTTTCTCATTATTGTGGGCTCAAACAATTCATTATACTAACTATGTATATATGTACTGTATGTATGCTAGTTTCTTTCTGTGTCTTATGGAATTTTTCTTCACAGGCCTCCAATAAAAAGAGTTTTTCCACCAGGCAGACCTTCCGAGTGAACAAAAGCAAGAATCAAGTAAGTAAAATAAAAGCTAGGGACATAGTATCTTTGGGGTTAGAAAAACCATGAAAAAGCTGGAACTGTAGAGGGAGTGCAATGTGTATTAAATTTATCTTCTAGTAGATTATTTCCTTGGGATCATGTTGAGTAGTACTGTTGTGGATCAGCTATGGACAGTGTTGGGCATTAGTTCTTACATTTATGATGTAGCTAAATAAAGACAGATGGTGATTTTTGATTTTTGTGGCTATTTTAAGTTAACATTCAGGTTTTAGCTTCCTAATTTCTCCCTTAAGCTCTTTACTAGTTTGCTTAGGTGTGCTAGTAAGATAGATGGAATTACACTTCTTATAATCACTAAATAGTATCTTTTTTTGTTATATAATAAGTTTTGAATTTCTAATTATATTTGGTGAAGACAAGGACTGCCTTATCAATACAACTGTTTATGTAGGAGTAGAAGTCAGAGACACATGCAGTTGTAATGGATGGTTAGAAATATGAACTGAATTAAAATATTTGCAGGAAAGGGTCAACACTTTAAGGATGTTATATATTTAAATTGAGTTAGGTATTGTAAAACAGAGGACTGTCCATAACTAGAGCTGTAATGTGCAGGATTGTTGGAGTGCAATTTATACAGAAGTATGTTTTATGAGTGGTCCATTCAAGGCGTACTAAATGTAGTAAGAAAGACATATTTTGTCTAACTATCAGTTAAAAGGGTGCATGAGGGAAAATGAAGCACGTATGAAAAATGTTATACATGAAGAGATTGTTTGAGAAAAGGCAAGATGAATGATATATACTGTGGTAGAAAAAAAAAAAAGGAGAAAATTTTGGAGCAATAAATACATTTAAGTTGAAAAAGCAAGATGCTGTAATTGACTATAAGGGATCTTCATATGGTTGGGAACATATGATTGAGTTTCAAAAACTTGAACATCCAACAAAAGAAAAGAAAAACATGAAAATGTAACTTTATTTTATTCCCTGCACCCCCATGTGTGGGGGCTGTGCCCCCTCCACACCCCCTGCAAATTAAATATACCAACTCTGAAATCACACTACAGTGAGGAAAATGGTAAGTTTCCCGTTCTGCACTGTACCTCAATCTCCATTCAAAACTTTTGAGTTTTCAGAAACTCAGTTATATGGTCCAGACCAAATGAATTTTGTGTTTCTGAAAACTCGGTCATCTGATAGGGATCTGTATGGTTCGTGTTAGTGACTGGGTGTGAGTTAGGGATAATTATTTTAAAGCAGAATCAGATGGTGGAATTAAGTAAGATCTGGATAGTGAAAGTAAGGTCAGTTACTATTTAGAGCATGTGGCAGCTATAAATTGAATCTCCAGCTATTTGTATGTGAGCTGTTGTAATAGACCCAAATATAAGTATACATTTCTAAAGATAGGTTTAGAAAGTTCTGTAAGTGAGGGTGATGCAGAGGAAGAATCTTAGGGCAAAGGAAAGCTTATTATAGGACAGAGACTGCAACAAAGAAAAAAGACTAGGGGTAAAAAGACTAAAGAGACCAGAAAAATAAAATACCACACATTAATTGTATTAAACAAGACATTTATTAATACTGCAGTAACATGAGCAGGTATTGTATGCCTTGATACTGGGAAACTCAAGAGGGTTAGAAAGAAGAATATTAATTTTACTTAGATAGTTTCTCAGAATACAGGGATGGTAAATACTATTAAATTATAATCTTAACTCCAGTGATTTTGAAGGAAAAAATAAAAATAAAATGTTAGGAAAAACTGCAAAATATGTGTGTTAAAGGGAAATCTGATGTGTTTATAAGACTGTAATTGTTCTACAAAGGTAAATGATGGATATTAAGACTATAAAGGTAAGATTTGTGCAAACAATTTTAAGAGAAAAGAACTGTTCACACAAATATATTATAGGGGACTGATAACCTTGGAAACAAGCCCTCTGATAATTTGGTGAATGTTAAAATAATTAGAGTGTCAGGACATTGATTTGATTTGCGGAGTGAGAAAAAGTAATACTATTTTAATATATTAGATTGTTCTTAAAAAGATATCACGTTAGAAAAAGAAGAAATTAAGAAGTTAGTTGAGCATTTATGGTAAGATATATTATGATGAAATAATTATGTTATTGTTGGTTTTAGTGGTGTATATATTGCTAATAAAAGTTATAATGAACATTTTAGGAGGACAAGAAATGAAAGAGGAGAGACAAAAGAAGAACAACAACAAGAAATGGAAAGGACATGCATGATGAGGTACAGCTTAGAAATAAATTTTAGGGAGAATTATTTAAAATATGAAACTTTCTTTTCTAACTTACATAAAACATTTTGTGTAAAGCAAAGAAAATTTTGAGCCCTGAACTAAGAATGTGCAAATATAGTAAATGGAAAAGTTACAAAAGAAAGTGAGGAAATGTCAACAGTCAGTAAAGCATGGTAGAATATATCAAAGATATGGCAATGATTTATTAACAAATAATATGTATATGGAACAATATAAAGACAAGCTGGAGATTTAGCAGACATTAAAGTAGTAGTAATGCCAGACATTGGTGATACTGACTTTGATCTTTATAAAACTTCATTGATTATTGGCTATGATTTCTATAAGAAACTGAATTGTCAGTAATTGAATATCTTACATCTGATATATAACAGATGTGTTACAGCTGATATAAATAGTAAGGAAGATTGGCCTGATGGTATAAGCAAGGTTAATGGTGAGAGGGTAAACAGCCATGATATTTTAAATGGGTGTCTTACAAGAGTAGTTAAATCAGAATATATATCACTAAAATAATCATCTGAAATAGATTCTTGAAAAAATATGAAAAGTTTGTAAACAAAAAGAAACAGGAGATTTGTGGAAATTAATTAATAGATATTCCATCTACTTATTGTGGAAACTGAAAATGAAATTTAAACTTAAATAGAATGGACTTTTCTCTATGTATACACTGTAAAGTGTATTGCACTGTTAATTATGATACGCTATTAAAGATACTTAACTACTAAGACCATCAAATTTCAAAACCACATAGAGAATAGAAGAATAAAAAAATGCTTCACTTCTGGACTAGGAGATTCTCTTCCTGTCTAGCCACTATATCTAGAATAGCAATAGGCAAATGAATCCTTCTGGCCCAGCGTGAATACTGCTGCCCATTATAGCCACTGTTTCTAAAAAAAAAAAAAAAAAAAAAAACACCTCTACTCTGTAATCCATTGAAAAACACATCATGTATCACAAATTTTCCACCATAAAGGTATACTCTTTTTAAAGCCACCCGGCTTTCCATCCAACAGAGCATTTCAGTCTTCTACAGTTGAACGCATTCTTACCTTTCCCAGCAAACCTCTCCACAAAATCTATTTCCTTTGATCTTAGGAGTTTCTCCAAAACAACACCCTGCCTACAGATCATCCACATGAAAGCACTGTACTGACCTTTTCATCTCTGTACTTGCTCCCCAGTGCTGGAATCTTTACCAATGTACCTCAAAGACTTAACCTTCTACTTTAGATTTGGAATTCAATTTAAAACATATCTCCATAACAAATTTCAAAGTAAGTTTCAACATGTAGGCCTCATCACCTTTTAACACCAACCTCCACTAACACTTCCTGTTTTTTTCTCAATTTTTTTTTTTATTTTTCAAATACATTTGAATGAATTCCATAGTATTTATACATAACACATTAAATAACTATGTACAGTAGCCTGACCCTATAGCAGATGCTAATGTATACAGTTACTTTATAAGTATGTCCAATCCATTATCAGAGTGTCTGATCAATTATTATTATATAGTCTCAATCAATGATAAGACGTTTCCACAAGGGTTGCTGATAAATGGATTTGGATAAATTCTTAGTTCTTTAATTTTAATTTCCAATAATGATGTGGTATTCAGTAGGCTGTAGAAGTCATCCAAAGTTGGTATTGTGCTTGTATTCCATCTTCTTGTTATAAACTTCCTTGAAATCGCAAGTATAATCCATACTAGAAACATGTTTGACTTATTCAAATGAGGACCTTTGTTCACATTTAATAATGCAAGAGCTTTAGTTAAATAAAATGATTTATTAAATAAAGCTTGTAGAAAGTAATTAATACCAATCCAAAATGACTTAATTTTAACACAATCAAAGAAAATGTGGTTCCAATCTGCATTGTGTACTTGCTCACATCTCCAACATATTCCTTTTATGGAAGAACTAATTTTATTGATTCTGACTGGGGTTAAGAATGCTCTGTGCAAGCATTTCCAATTAAAAACTTCCCAGTATTGTGTAAACGACGTATATTTTATCGATAATAAGATATTTGTTTTAATATCTTCAGTTAACTGTATTGAGTGCCCTTTTGTTATATATTTCCAATATGAGGTTTTGGGTATTGTTTTATAGTTTTAAACAATTCTTTTCCAATCCAAACTAGTAACCAGGAAACAGAGTCAAAAACTGGTAAAAAAGCATTAATGTTCACAAACAGCAGGTACACTGTAAAATCACACACTAAAAAGAGTTTAGCACTTTCATCCATCAGTACATCTTCAGAACTAAGAAACAGCCCAACCAGAGCACTTAAATTCAATTAAATAATCACATGACCACTTAAACAATTAATACTAATGTTTTGAACTAAAAAACATAAAAACATAGCACGTACCTTTGTTATAAATACACTAACATTCTAAATTCTTTTAAAATAAAACAGATGAAATGGAACACATATCATTTAGCCCAGGTTCATTTAAAGCATTGACCCAGAGCTGCCATTTCAGTTCTCTGACTAGTAAATGTTCCTCAGTGATTAAACCCCTGTCATCCTTCTTGAGTTGGTCAATCACAAAATATCCAAATCTATGTCCAGGATTTTTCTCTACATGTCTATAAAGTGCATTTGCATCATTTTTTTATTTTTAATGTCTCTCTCATATTCATACAACCTTTCTTTCACTCTCCTAAGAGTGTTTTCCTATATAATATGCAGAACAGTCTAGGCAGCTGGTGGCATATATAGTCCACTTTGTGTTACAGTTGTACTTTCCTTTAATAATGATCTTAAAGTCATTATGAGGAAACTGGCCCCCTACTAGAATACAGGAACACATTGTATTATATATGATTTCATATATGTATTTTGTAAATTTAGGCATTTCTTTAAATGAAGAACTGTTAATTATTTGACTTAAATCTTGCAAATATGACAGAATACTCTGTAAAGTTAGCCAGTCCTGTTGTGGAATTGTGTATGTTGTTTTTATTACTTGCATATCTAAAACTTTTAGTTCGTTGATACATTGAAGCCAACAAACAATTCCTTTCTGTTCCCAGGAATTAATAATTTCTCTATATATTTTATGTGGGAAGTTCTTTGTGATTATAAATGGTGTTAAAAGATCAAACCAGATTTTTAAATCTATATTTACATTAATAATTTTCCTAAATGAGTTAATGTAATAATTAATTATATGAGTTTTAGTTGGTTTAGTTATGTTACATTGCATACTAATACATATGTGCCATGGCAAATTGTTTTTTATCTATTTGAATTTTTTTTGTAAATCAAATTAATTTATTGATATTACAGTTAGTAATTCTTTCCAATTTGCAGAGTAATTTGGACTTATCCAATCTGAGATTGTTTTAGATATTGATGTGTTTATATATGCTTCTACATCAGGAAAGTTTAATCCTCCCTGTTTCCATGGTCTGATATGATGTATTAAAGCTATTTTGTTTCTTCTGGGAAACCATAAAAATGTTATTAGGCCTGAATTTATTTATTTAAGTATATTCCTTTCTCATGACAGTTGTATTGCCAAGGGTATATACAAGATCTTGGGGAGTAAAACCATTTTTATTAACTGTAGTCTATCTTCAAATGTTAATGTCATTTTGTTCCATTTTTCCACAGAGGTTTTAATTGTGTTGATGATATTATTGCACTTTTTGAGACTAATCTTTGATTATCCTTGTATAACTCAATTCCTAGATATTTTAAGGTAGATTCTTGTTTAAATATGTGATCTCCCTTAGTCTGCAGTTCTCTTTTTTATTTAAAAATAAACATTTTGATTTTGATTTATTGAAATAGAGTCCTGAAGTCATTTAAAATTTGTTAATTAATATATCTAATTCTTCTAATGTCTCTTTTGCATTAGATAATGTTAGTAATATGTCATCAGCAAATAGCATTACTTTAGAATTGTATTATTCATAAACATCTATTCCTTTGACTTTTATATTGTTACGAACTGAATCTACCAACATTTCAGTAGCCAGAGGCAAATAGAATCGGTGACATGGGACATCCTTCTTTAGTGCCTTTTGTTATATGTATAGATTCAGAGGTAAAAGTACCTAACTTGACATATGCTAAATTATTTGTAGCTATATTCTTTAGGAGATGAACAAAGGATGCAAGAAATTCAAATAGCATTAGGATTTTGAATAAATAGTCCCAATTTAGGGAATCAAATGCTTTCTCTATAAGCCAATTATGAGTGTTTCTTTATTTTCTTTATTAACATAATCTATAAGAGAAATTATCCTTTTAATATTGTCATGCATGTGTCTATGATATATAAATCCAGTTTGATCATTATTTATTGTTTTGTATAGTGGTATTTTCATTCTGTTAGTTAATATTGTCATAACTATCTTATAGTCATTATTTAATAATGATATAGGTCTATATGAGGAACAGAGGTTTGGGAATTTGTTTTCCTTTAGGATTGATGTGATTAAAGAATATCTCAAAGAAGGTAGTATTAACAATTGTGACCGAATTTCTAATAGAGTTTTATGGAAGACGGATAGTATCTTTGAAAGAAAAAGTTTATATATTTCCATAATTATGCCATCTATACCTGAAGCTTTATTATTTTTACCCTCTTTTGTTGCATCTGTAATTTCTTTGTAGGATATGGGTGCTTGTAAATCTAGTTTTAATTTTTCTGGTATTTTTTATTAGAACATTTTTCATCTAGATTTAATTGATTGACATGTATATTTTCTTTTTGGAAATGTTCCATATAGTGATTTCTATAGGCATCAAGAATGTCACCTATATCTGAGACATTTCTCCCTTTCTTATCATGGAATATACTTTTAATGGTATTAGCTTTTGATTGTATTTTCATTCCTGTGGATAAATTATGTAAATATTTGGGAGAAATGGCCAAACTATTAATTTTTAGTTTTTCTAAAGCTAAACTAGTTTTATGTGTTAGAAGTTTGTTGTATTTATTGTTTAATACTTCTAATTTCTTTTTCATATCCAAATGATTTTGTTTTTTTTTTCAGCTTTTACTAGCAAACATTTGGATTGTAGATCTAATAATTCATAATCCCATTCTCTGATGTTTTTTATACCAAGTTAGGGTTTTACTATATATGTGAGCTTTTAATGAGTCCCATATCATTATTTTATTTATCTCTGTGGTACAACTAATATCTAAGAAGAACTGTAATTTAGATAATAACCAGGGTATGAACGCTTTAATTTTAGATATATATGCTGGAATTCTGGAGTTAAAGATTAATGGTTTGTACCCATTTTGAAGTTTTAGTATCAATTAATTGTGGTCTGAAAAGGGGCAGGGAGTGATTGAGAAATTAATGATTTTAGAGTGTAATTCATGGGCAGCAAATATTTTATCTATTCTTGTTTGGGTGCCGAATCTGTGATCTTGATGGGAAAGCAACAAAGATTTATCTTCTTTAAATTTAAAAGTATCTACAAGATGAAATTATTTTACTTACTTGTTTAAAGCTTTTGATACAGCAGATGTATGCAGTGGTCTTTTATTTGTAGTTTCAGAAATATCAGCTATGCAGTTAAAATCTCCTCCTAATATTAAGTTGCCTTTATAATAATTGGAAATGAAATCCAAGGGTTTTTTAACAGTTTCTGTTCCAATGCCTGGGAACCAGTATAGATTGGCTAGGGTCCATATTCTGTTATTATATTTAACTATTAATAATGCCATAAGGCCTTCTTTATCTTCAAACGTATAAATGATTTCTGGGTTAATCACATTTGTTTTCCAAAAAATTGTCACTCATTTTGTATTTGTGTTATAAGTGGATTGCGCCAATATCATATATTCCTTAGGATTCCATTTGTAATTGTCATTTGTTTTAAAATGAGTTTCTTGAAGGAAGGCAATTTGTGCTTTGTTCAGTTTTAAATATTTCAGTAGAATTGAACTCTTGCTATGATTGTTTAAATCATTGGTATTTAAAGATAAGAAAATTAAATCCATCTTAGATTATTTAGACTATGTATTTTTTGTTTTATTGTGACTATTAAACATTTTCCTCTGAAAACTATAAAGTATATGTTTGAGCTTTTAAAGGAAATTATCAGTTTTATACTTTGAGTGTGTACCAATAAAGTATTGTTTTGGTCAGGCATACTAAAAGTGTATTTGTGAAATAACAAATTTAAATTAATAAATGTTAACAAAACTAAACTCCGCACTAGCCATGGAATGAAAATCATTCCAAATCTGATGGATAAACCTATGCCCATCAGATTAGCACTCATACCTTGACAATCCAGAATATCTGTGCTCCATAAATTGAATTATCACATGGAGAATATTTGTAATAGGAATAAGCAATATTTATATTATTTTGAACAGCTGTAGTACTATTGTAGATCAGACAGAATTCAAATACAATATAAATGTCTACTTGTTGTATAAGCAATTAATATTTACATATCATATATAAAACCTCAGTAAAAGATTAGAGCACACAGTTATTTAACATAGTCTTCCTTATTGATGAAGGCTTTCAAAACGTATTACTTAATATAAATAGATGATAATAATATGTATACCTAATGTTTATAATACCATCTATTTTACTGGATATATCAGAAGTTATATTTCATTGTTTGCCAGCATTTAAGTAATTACTTTGTTTGTTGCTAAATTACTTAAAGCATCAAGTTTGTTTTATGTGAACATTGGGGAAAGTTAGTGCATTTTAATTACCCATACATCCCTCTTCCCCCATTTCCTACACATAATGATTTTCATATCTGTCCTTTCTTATTATAATATGAATGAAATTATAGGTTAAAAACAAAAAAAATTCACTTATTGTGATTAATGATTATAAATTCCCATTCCATATTTATAAATTGCCATTTTATGGCATATACTAAAAGTTTTTAGATTTAAACGGCAACATTCCATTTTGTATAATCAGCAAAGGTTAAACTGAGTTACTATTGTCAATTTAATACTATTTGTTCAGAATGTGATTGTTATATTCTGTGACACTCCTAGTTCAGGCTTCTATTGTTTCCCTTCAAGAACTTTGTCAGTTTGATGTCATGTATAAAACATTAGTTACCTTGGTAACAGCTTAAGTATTATGTATGTTCATGATGGGTTACAAAACCACAATTCAAGTTAAAGCAATTATATGACTTGCTATGCACATTTACTTATATGAGAAAATCATCATGCTTCCCCGTGATGTTCAATATAGTGTATGTCATTTCTGACAAGTTAAAACAGTAGTGTTGTTATACACGTCACTGTTATTAAACTGAGTGTCTATTGTCAATTTAATACTATTTGTTCAGAATATGATTGTTACATTCTGTGGCATTTCAAGTTCAGGCTTCTATTGTTTCTCTTGAACAGGTTTCTCAGTTTGATGTCATGTATAAAGCATTAGTTACCTTGGTAACTGCTTAAGTATTATATATGGTCAAGATGGGTTACAAAAACTACAATTCAAGTTAAAGCAATTACATGACTTGTTATGCATATTTACTTATATAAGAAAATCATCATGCTTCCCCTTGATGTTCATTGTAGAGTATGTCATTTATGACAAGTTAAGACAGTAGTGTTATTATACACAAGCCCATGTTATTAAAACCTGTCTTTAATATCTAAATTCAGCAGACTGCTTCATCTTATATGACGGTTACATATTTTATGTCTAGATTTACTAAAATCATACATTACATAACTATTGTGTGTGTGTTTTGTTTTTGTTTTTTTTTGTTGCTTAGTTATTTGAGAGACCACAAGCTGTAATGCTTATTCTTATTATTAGCTCCTTCCAAGCATGTTTGTACAGTCCATAGACTTTAAATTATGAGTCCCTTCTTGTTTCTTATTTATTATAAGTGTATTTCCATCCTTACATACACACATGTCTATACTTCAAGCATGGGCAACAATGCCCATCTAGTTTTGCCATAATACCATTCACTAGTTCATGTGGTATGTTTCCAGGCTGTTCTTAAAATATCCAAACCAATATTTGTGCTGTTCCATTTTTATCAACCTGTTCCATGCAGTGGCCACTCTGCCAGTAAACCACTCAACACACCTTCCATTCCCACCGATATTTCCCCGTAGAAAATCTGAAGACTATCTAGCATTTCCCAGCAACCCCGATCACCCCTAGAATCAGCTATCCCCATATCCCAACACATTCGTGCAAGCTCACTTCCCAGCCCACTGCAAAGGGTACTGCACAAGACCAGCTGCTCTTAATCTTTCACAATAACTCAGACTTCCACTCTTATGTAAGTCCTTAATGTGTTTGGACCAAAATACATTTTAAATTTAAAATTGTGCTTATTTATTTTATTTTTTTTTATCAAGAATGAACTTAATGATCGAAGTGTTGGGAGACCACCGATATGTGTACATGTGGTTTAAAACAGCCCTTTTATTATATATATATATATATATATATTTTTTTTTAAACCAAAAAACTTCATTGCCAAGAATCATCTCAGAGGCTCCTCAGAGCCTTTAAGCATTATTGTCACTCTGTCTCCATTACCATAGCATCCTGGGACCATCTGTTAATGTTAGTGTGTCTGTGTACTGCATACCAGAGGCTCGCGATGCACCTGAAGCAAAGCTTCACTTCACTGCAACTTAAAGCCTAAATTCCCTCCCTTTCAGCAAGGCAGCAGCCAGGAAAAGAATAGAGAGCAAACAATTAAAAAAAAAAAAAAAAAAAACTCCCAACAAGCAGCCACAACAAGAGATAACGCATTCTGCTAGCCTTCCCACCTCTCACTCAGCAGATGTATAAATAAACTATTTTCTTCCACAATATCCCAAATCACAGTTTTATCCACCAGCCCCCTTCCCCTGGATCCAGGCTAAAACACCAAATGTCTCTTCCTAATATACAAGCATCAGTAAACCTCGATCACAAGCCGCAACCCACAGCTTCCCGGAGATGAAAACAGCAACATACAACAGCTACCAGACACAGCTGCATCCATACACACCATGTCAGGCGTAATCAAACAGCTTTTGAAGCTATGATACATGCCATAATTGATATTAACTATGTTTAGACAGAATAATAATGACATTTGTACTAGCTGCCAGACACAGCTGCATCTATGCACACCATATCAGGATTGATCAAACAGCACTCGTAGCTGTGATACCTGCCATAATTGATATTAACTATATTTAGACAGAATAATGATGACATTTGTACTAAGAGCGTGCTACTATTATTTAACCAGGATATACATGACATTTCTAAATCATACTTTAACTGAAGAAGGCATTAGTCTCCATGACAGCATTTTTTTTTCAAAACACTCTACTGTTACTGCTATTATATACAATGTTAATTTGTTACATTTGAGTCTGAACTCTGATGAATGGTACCTTGTTGAATTAGTTAATTAATTACTTAAATTATTATAAGTAAAATCAATGAAAAATGAACAAGATAAGTATTCACAGAGTTCAAGTAGGGGAATAGAAACTTCTATGCTTGAATTATACATTGCTTTGTTTGGCTTTTATATAATGTAAATAGTAACCCATCTTGACTTACCTTTGTTTGTGAAAAATTATTGGACTCTTTTGAACATTCTGAATAAATCATTACTGTTTCTCAGTTGTTTAAGAAGCCCTCCTTTTTTTAAATAAAAACAGATGACAAGCGATGTACCATATCAGTTGATACTTTGAGAGATGTAGTTGTAAGAGTTGTTTTTTTTGGACAGCTATCTTGGAATCAGTTTTTTGTTTAGCATCAGTCCATGGATCTGTTTCTTTTATTCTTGTAAGAGTAGGGGCCATCCATTCCATTTCTTCTGAGATATACACTGTGTTGTTGTTTTTGATGAATATAGTAGCTTCTTCTAAATCATTAAAGGTTCTTATCTCATTGGCAAAAAGTATTTTTATCCTGGTAGGAAAGGCCAGCTGTGCTTTAATGTTTTGTTTCAACAGTTTTATTATTGGCCAGACATTCTTCCTTTGTTCTAGTATTCTGGAAAAATAATAATTGTCAAACCTTATCAGGCTTTGATTGTACTTTAAGGGTGATTTTCTCCAAGCAGATTTTAATATTCATTCCCCAGTGCACTATGAACCCTTTAAATTCCAAATGAAAGTCCCTCTTTCAAGTCTAAAAATTCAGGAATCCTAGTTGTTAAAAATGAAATAATGTCTTCACCTTCAGTGTTTTCAGGCAGAACAAAGATTCTTATGTTGTTTCTCCTTTCCCTTTTTTCTAAGTCATCTAATTTGTTAAGCAGCCATGCATTGTGTTTAAGCAGAAATTCTTTTGGGAATTCTTCCTCTTTGACTCTCCTTTCAATGTCATTTAGAGAAGTAACTATATTTGTTATTTTTGTATAGTGTTGCTGTAATAGTTCCTTAAGAGTATCAGTCTGTTTTTGAGAATTTAATTTGAGGTTTTCTAAGTAATTTTTAAAGCCATCCATCTTCAAAGATAGTTCTTATAAGGTAGATGTCATTAATTGCAGATCTTTTTTCAAAGCAACATCTGGATGAGAATTCCTTGAGTTGTTCATATTCAGTGACTCAATATATCTTCAAGTTACTTTACAGGAACATTTTTGTATATCTCCACCAAAATTGATATTTATGTAGTTTATCTATAGATTTCTGATATTTTAAACTTGAAAATAATAACATTTTCCTATATTATTATACTAGTTTATGGAGCTCTCAAAATTCACTGCTCTCAGTTGGCCATCTAGGCTCCTCCCCTAACACTTCCTGTTTTGACTGCTTATACATCTCCCCTCCTCAAAATAACTCCCTAGTTTCTTTTCTTTATTTTTTTTCTGGCATTACCTGACAAAGATAAGCATCT